>NC_142117.1:22585000-22885000 GCF_056152115.1 Neolamprologus brichardi | reverse complement strand
GGAGGCCAAGGTAAAGAACTCTCATTTCTTTGTGTTTTTATTTTTTTATTAACAATTTATCACTGTGTGATATTTTGTACATCATATTAAGCTGTATTCAAACAATTTCCTCCAACTACAAGGGATAAGAGACCTGCTTTTTATTAATTTTGTTTTATTATATATTTTTGAACTGCATTTTAGCTTGTATCAAATGACTTTTCTCTTTTTGTTTACGGGTCCCCTGTTGTATGTCATTAAGGAAGAAAAGACAAAAAAATGAAAATTTTGTACAGTGAATTGAGAGTTGAGTTTTTTCTTGTCTGTCTGTCTTTCTTTCTACTAAAGGATGCCGTACTTGGAAATACATGAAGATACATGAAGGTGTGATCACTTACACTATAATCCTTACTTATGATGATCCGGTATAGAAGTAGGGTGATGAATTACTACTTTATGGCTATTCACTAGGAATTTATTTTCCAGCTTTCACACAGTAAAGTTAAAGATTGGTCTGAAGATTTACATCAGAGACTTTCCTGACTTTCAGTCCTTATGTATACAAACTCCACATGTCCTATAACATGGCTTGATGTCGTCTTTCATGGACTCTCCGTGTCTGGTAAATTTCATGACAGTCTTTTTGTGTCAAACTCTGCATACATTGTTCATACAGTGTAACCTCATAATGAGTTAACTATTCTTGAAACTAGTGTATAAAAGAAGTTAGGTTTTAGTCGTCAAATCTTGCAGTTACAAATGCACTAATTTTCACTGAGTGTGTTCATTATTACATGTTCAACTGCATAGTAACACAAATAGCTAAGCAGCCAATCACGTGGCAGCAATTTACAGCATTTAGGCATACTAACATGGTGAAGATGGCCTCGTGTCAGCAGAAGGGGGGAATAAAAGGGGTTTAAGTGACTTTGAACATAAAGTATTTCACAGATCACTGATCTGCTGGGACTTTCCAACATAACCACATAACAGGATGTACACACTCACCACTTCATTAGATGCACCTCGCTAGTGCTGGGTTGGACCCCAGAACGGCCTTAATTCATCATGGCACAGATTCAACAAGGTGCTGAAAGTATTCCTCAGATATTTTGGTTCATATTGACACGATAGCAAAACACAGTTGCTGCACATCCATGATGTGGCTAGCAACAATACTCAGCTAGACTGTGGTGTTTAAAAGAATAATCATTTGATACTAAGGGGCCCAAGGTGTGCCAAGAAAATGTCCTCCACACAAGGCAGGATGGACCCAAGCTTTCATATTGTTCTCACTAAATCCTGACACTACTATTTGAATGTTCTTTTGTCCAGTTTTAGTGAACCCCTGCACGTTGTAGGCTCAGTTGTCAGCTGACAGGAGCGATACCCAATGTGCTGCTCTGCTGCTGTAGCCCATCTTCTTCAAGTTATGATCGTGTTTAGCGTTCAGAGATGCTCTTCTGGTTGTAACAAGTGATTATTTGTGTTACTGCCTTCCTATCAGCTTGAAGCAGCCTGACCATTGTCCTTTGACCTCTGGCAAAAGCTTTTTAACATAGGGAACTGCCACTCTCTGGATATTTTCTCATTTTCTCTTTGGACCATTATCTGTAAACCATAGAGATGGTTGTGTAGGAAGATCCCAGCAATGATGCCACTTCAAAATCACTTAAATCGCTTTTCTTCCCCAATCCGATGCTTAGATTGAACTTGTCTTGATGTAAACCATAACCCTAAGTGTACTGAATTGTTGTCTTGTGATTTTGCTGGTTATTTGCATAAACAAGTATTTGAGCAGGTGTGCGTGTATGTAATGAAGTGGATGGTGAGTATAAAATAAATAGAAAGTATTTATTGTTTGGCTAACATGCAACCATGCAAACATGCACATATGTATTTAATGCATACTCATTGTGGGCTATAGCATGTTCTGGTACATGGTGGTTTAGTTTCATGCCTTCATTCAGTGGTTCTAAAACTTGTTCTTGCAGTTCACACTTCCTGTCCCATATGTTTAAAATAATCCTTTTAAAAAGTGAAAAAAAGAGGATTTAAACAACATCACAGTTCCCCCTCATCAGAGAGGAGGCGGCAACTCACTGGGGAGCAATTGCCTTTTAAGGAACATCCTTTAACATCATTAAACACCTGATTATCAATTTCCCCTTATGTCCCCATGTCATTTGTAACCTAAGATGTAACTTGCAGCTTAACCAATGCTTGGGAATCAAACATTTTAAATCCAAATCACACAGGGTCTGTAAGATCCGATTTTATCCAACACCGCCCCCTTGTGGTGGCAAATCGAATCAATTCAAGCGTTTTGTTTTCTATCTTGTTTCATCCAAGTCTAACTCGCCTTATTTAATTTGTATGAAATGAACGTCGGGAGATGCCTTCACAGATATAAGCGCGACAGTGGCACTGAGATAAATTGCATAACCAATCAGAGCGGTTTATTATAACTTCAAGTAGGAAACCGCAAATTTCACAAGCATTCTTACTGTGTTAAATGATTAGATTACCAGTGAGGAGTCACAGTCACGCTGATGACTTCATTAAGCAAACTTTTTTTCTCCATTTAATCTGCTGCATACAGAGTGTCATTGTCCAAACCCACCCAAGTCACCACTCTCAGGCCATGAAACTTCTCAATTTTCATGAAACTTGGAGCATGAAAAGAACCTTCCATAGGTGCGGTCCTTTTTTCTGCAGTTTAGGAGAGGCGTGTCTCCCCCCCACCACACACACACACACACACACAAAAAAAATACAGAGGAAAAATAAGGCAATTTTAGGAGAGACAGAAGGTGGCTTGTGAACTTAAAGGAAGGACGAGGAAGCGGTGGGAGGGGTTTTATGCGTGAAGCAGCGCCCTGGGCAATGTATCTATGCTGTCTCCGGCTACAGGAGGGACCAAACAAGACAAATGTCCCTAAACTAAGGAAGGGAGCCAGAAGAGGAAAGGGAAGAGGGGGGAGTTTGGGAGTTAGGACTTTCTGAATGCCTATTGGCTTCAAGATGTGTCCGTCATTTCACTTCCTCCTTGTTTAGCGTAAGATGCGAAGGCAGGAGGGAGGGTAGAGGGAGGTACCCTCAGACAGCGCTTTTCGCTCTCTTCTTTTTCACAAAAAAGACCGAACAGGGGTTGAAACTGAAACAGGGCAAGGTCTCGTAAAAAGGAGTGCGGTCTCTAGCTCCCCTTCATTCTCACTGTTTCCTGTTTAAAGGAGGCCATTTTGTAAGTGAGCCTGGAGAAGAGCACAACAAAGTTTGGGCATTGTTGTTGTTTTCTTTCTCTCTCTCTCTCTGCCCGCGGCAGAGAGTTTCACAACCAAGTTTGGACTTTCTCCTCTGCAGAGCAGCGCCTTTTGGATGCGAGAAGTGAAGGAGGGGTGGAGGAGAGAAGGCTGGAGGTGTCGTGTTCTCAGACTCTTTACTTTGTGAGTGTTTCTCTCTCTCACACACACACACACAGGCACACACCGCTCACGCCTGCCATGCCTGAACAATAAGCGAAGCCTGAAGAAAAGAAGTGCTCCTTCCTGGATAAGGATTTTCTTCCTTGAGCCGCTGGAAGGAAGCGGGTTTGACGCGGGACTCGGAGGAAAGCGGAGCCGTCCACTCAGCGTGCGTGTGTGTGTATGTGTGTATATCCATGTTTCAGCGTGTGTAGCCCTCCGCTTGAATGAGTGTTGCTTTTCCGAAAACTTCAGACTGCACCTGCGTGTTTGTGAGAGCCAGCGGACTCTGAATGGCTAATGCTAGCCCTTGTATGCCCTCGGGGGCGGCGATGGCTCAGGTCTTCTTCCCCCCAGGAGGCACCTTACCACCAAGCTCAGCTTTGATGCAGCAGGGGTCCCCCATCGCCATGCACTCTTTGCCCACTCCGGGTGGCTTTCCTGTGATGGAGCTGACTCCAGGGCACGGTGGCGGTGCTGGGGCTGTGATGCCCGTGATCCCCGTGATGCCCACGATGCCCCAAACTCCAGCAGGGGTGTCCTTCATCATCCAGATTGGTCTGACCAGAGAATCTGTCCTCATGCCCCAGGCTGCTGACCTGGCCTATGTGAAACAAATGGCCTGCTCCATTGTTGACACCAAGGTAAGAAGCGGGTGGGTGTTTGTGTTTTCTCCAGATGGAAACCGTTTTAGGTGCAAGCCCTTCGTGGCATGTGTAGTTTTCATACCTGTCAGGTGAACAGTTTTTGTTACACCTTTAACTTTCAGCCTGTGTGTGTGCTGGTGTTGCAACAAACTCTTTGCGCGCACTCCATTCTTGTCAAAGCGTAATAAAAGTGACATAAGTTTCTAGAATAAACAGGTCCGAGGACAGCGATTAGCATTTTTCCCTGTTTCCCTTTCCCTGTTTAGTCTTCCCTTATTCAGCGTGTATGCGAATACAAAGAGGTTGATATTTGTCACTTTTTTCAATTAGTTACTTTTCCATTGCGTAAAAAGGCTGATTTAGTGCAGGTTAGTGGCCTCTACATTTATACATATATAATTAGACGAGCTTCGCCCATTTACTGTGACCTGGGGTTGTAATGGTCAACGTTGCTTTCACTTCTCCTTGGCGCAGCATCGCTGGTTTTGCATGTCATGGCATACGAACACATTTGGCCAATTTTAGTTCTGTGCCGTACGCTTCAGTGATCGTTTTTATCTTCTGCTGTCAGTGATCATTAACACTTGTTTTTGTCTTACTTTGCACGCGCTGTTTTCACCTTAATGACCTTAATGTGATTTTTTTTTTAAAGCACATCTTTTAAAGGACTTGTAGCCTTTTCAGGTTTTACATGTTCAGTGGGAAACGTGTAGATTTCTTGCACAAAACACCCAAAACACCCTTTTAACTGAAAGAGAAAACCTCAAAAAACACACGTGCAGAGAAATGACTTTTTTTTTGGGGGGGGGGGGGGGGGGGGGGGGAAAGTGACATCCTCTTTATAACAGGAAGCAACAAGTGTTATGGGAGATATTACATCTTTTTTTTAAAAAATGAGAACTGTGCTGATTTATTCAACCGTATAGTGTAGTTCCAGAAAACTGTTTACATTTTAGTGTGTATCCACACGCATACAGGAAATAACATTATCCATTCACTTAAGGTGGCAGTTTAAGCAGTTTATGTGTTTTTTATTTGCCAGCTAGGCTGTTGGGTGATTAGCAGATTTCCACAGCCTGCTCAGAGCCGTTCTGTAAAACTCTCCATTACTGAAAATGTTCCAGGAAGCAGTGGTAACTCTCTCCAGCCAGTTTACCCTCTTTGCTAATCTGTTCCTGTGCACAACAGTCTTTGTTCTCCCTGGTCATATGAGTGGCTCACCGCCATGCTCTTGGTATAATTCGGAGACACAGATAATTCAGCAGTGCATCTGCATCTGATGCTTTATTTGTATCAGACACAGTGTTAGTCCAACTAAAGAGCCATTTGATGGCAAAAGATGTGTTGAGTAATGTAAAGAGAGGCTGTTTCCTTTACTCTGCTATTTGCTGTTTTCACACTCAGTGTAGCCCTCAGGTATTTCTTATTCTTTGTCCTGCTTTTTCCAATTTCCAAACTGTTTCCAGGTTACGTAATTTTAAAACCCCCCTGCAGCTGTTTCACGGTATATCTTTCCTTGGAGTCATTAACAGTTTTCTGTTGTTAAACCTGTTTAGTTGCTCCTCTAGCTAATTAGTCAGTTGCACAGATTATCTTGGTGTAGGACAGTTAAAATGAGTTCGGAACAGAATACCAGTAAAAGAACGTGCTGCAAGGAAAGAACGTGCTGCAAGGAAAGAACGTGCTGCAAGGAAAGAACGTACTGCAAGGAAAGAACGTACTGCAAGGAAAGAACGTACTGCAAGCTGGGAGTTTGTCATTTCAAGCGTGCTTGTAGCAAGGCTGAAACATCATTTATTTTTCTGTGTGAACTAGGTGGCACCTGTGTCCATTTCTATGGGATTCTTCATGCGTGTTTCCCCTTGCATGTACTTTTTCTCTAACTCCACAGTGACAAGCCGGGGAAGCAGTCAGATGTGAGACAGGAAGTAGTGAGGTGGAAGTCACGAGCATAATTTGCTTATATGGTATATTTGATTGATTAGGTTAATTGCCCTTAACTGAGCTTTTTAACTTAACTTAACTGAGGGAGTTTTTCCATCCCACTGTCACCCAGTTCTCATTCCAAGGGGGTTTGATTGTTGTCATAATACGGCTTTTCTCCGTATTATTGTAGGGCCTTGACCTTACAATATAAAGCGCTTTGAGGTGACTGCTGTTGTGATTTGGTGCTACATAAATAAAATTGAATTACTGAAGAGGCTAGCAAGGCAGAGGAGCTGCAAATGAGGTGTTCTGCAGGGCCTGTGTGAAATAAATAAATTCTGAAAATAATTGATCAGAGCTACATTTCCAGAGAGCTTTTGTAATATGGCGACTGGCAACAAGGAATCGTGTCTGCTTTTTCTGACAGAGAGAGGAATGTTGTTTCCACAGCAGAATGATAAATACACATTTTGGGTACCACTTTGTGGTTCTTGCGCCACAGCATAAACTTTAGAAAAAAAAGAAACAACTTGGCTTTATTTTTTGCTTTGCTTCAGTCTTGTTGTTTTCAACATCTTTGGTCAGGCTGTCTTGGCTGAAAGATGCCAAATGTTGGGAAGATGCATAAGCTTCCAAGCATCCTCCAAATGATTTGGTAAAAAGGTGCAGCCCTAGAAGGTGTTATACTTTAAATATTTTCCCTGCTGTAAATGGGACATATAATTCTTTCAACAGGGCATTGGTTGATTTCGAGCTTATAGCCCAAGCTTGATAAGCATGGTTTGCTTTATTTGCATATGGTAGTGATGTGTCATGTCAATTGTAATATAACTGCACCTCTGCTTAGATTGTTGTCCTGCGTGGGGCTTTCCTGCGTTTCCGCTGGATTGTCCATTTCTTCCTCAGTTTACTCCTTAAAAGATAAAAGGTAATGCATGAGGATGTTCCCGCCTTTCTTTTTGACCAAGGCTCCAACCTCAGCAAGCTGCTCCTTTCTTGTAAAAGTTGTAAAGATGTAGTAGCCGTGAAAGAAACTCTGCTGTTCAAATGTCAGCGTAAGGGACAGCGTGTTGTACAGTAACTGCTGGTGTTTCAGCCTCAAGTTTATATGAAAATCAACACAAATCTCTGATCAAGGGGGATTAGATGGTGTGTGCTTTGTAATGTGTTATTTCTCGTCTGTGCGTGATGTTTACTGTTTATTTTTATGTAAAAGAGAGGGAAAAATGTGCAAATGTAACCAAAACAAAAGGGTCATGTAGCCTGATCTTTGTCAGACTTTATTAGTTGAGTCTTTCTCTCTCTTACATGCACAAGCACGCATGCACACACACACACACACACACACACACACACACACACACGTGCATGCGCACACGCTTAGAAATCCCTAAAATCCCCTAAGCAAAAAAATTCCTGTCCCGTTTGGAGCTGCAGCTTTAGGTGGGAAAGTTGGACAATGGATGGTTTGTCTTGGCTTGGCCAACACCACCAGTGCAACACATGAGGTGGACTGCATGAATGCCTACAGTGGTGTGATTTGGGAGGTAGTGAAGGTAGTTTGGTATCCACACCGCCACCCCCACCTACGGTCATCTCTCCCATCCCAGAAAGGGTGAGTCATAGACTCTGTTTATTCACAGGATCCCTCCTTGTGTTCCATTGACACATTTTTCCATTCACTTCTGACTGGAGAAGCACGCTGCGCTTCCAACACAACACCCCATCTTAATTACAATTCTGTTGCTTTTTCGAGTCTCCAGATCGGAGCATTAACCTCAGCCAGCAACACAATTCTGCCTTTAGTCACAAGCACTATGTTGTTTCTAAACTTTTCCAAACACTGCTGTGAATCTAAAATCCTATGTAGTGCAACCCCTCTACTCCTGATGGAGGACGACCTGATAATGTGGCCTGGAAATCAGAAGTCTGTCTTCATTCAGCCATACGCTGTGGCGGCACTCATGCATTTGGTCTTGTTGGACAGGCCTCAACCACTTTCCTTTCTGATCTTTCATGATTTACTTTCCCTTTTCCGTGCATGTTTCTGCCATCTTTTTAAAATTATAGACAGAACTCCTTTCCTTTCGTAACAACAGCTGTTTCTGCTAACTGACTTCAGGGTACCAACCTCCTGGACTTCTTCCCTCTTTGCCTTTTGATCTTGTATTTCCTCTCTTATCCACTCATCTTCACTCCCTGCCTTATCTTCAGCTTCCTGTCACGTTCAGCCTCCTCTTTCCCACTGCATCCCATCCACCATTCATTCACTGTAATCTCTTTGGGTCTACCTTCTTCCACTACCTCTACCTGCAGGCTGATCTTTGTATCAGGGTTTTTGTTTTGTCATGTTTTTTTGTTTTGTTTTTATTTGTTTTCTCTGTTGCAGACGAAACATTCTGCTTTGTCTGCAATAGGAGAATAGAGGTTTGAACATTAATACTTTCTAGGAAATAATAAGTCAAATGTCCTTGTTACCCCCCATGACTCCCTCATTCAGCTAGTTTGACAAAAGGCGTGCCGCAGTAGTTAAACGTGTCTTTTCTTCCAACAAAAACAATTTGTTGAATTTCGTCATTAAGTAGATGCAGTACAATCTGGCTTGACGTCACTGGGTGTGTAACAGTGTGTGAGAGTCAGCATGCGAACACAAGCGAGAACCTGTCGAGCCCCGTCAGTGTCGACTGTGTCACATTACCGGATTGTTAAACACGTCTGTGATCTAATCCGCGGTGACACACTTAACACGCACTGAACAATGTGGGATCCAGCAGTGTTTGCAAGGAATCGCGCTGCTGTGAAATCTTTTAGATTTGTAGGAATTACTGTTTACTGTTAAAGTGCTATATATAAAAGCAGTGCATGAATGTGTTTGAGATTGGTTGAACGAGACTTGTAGTAGAAATGGCTTTGAGTGCTTAAACTGAGTAGAAAACTGCCATTGAAGTACCAGTCCATTCCTTAAAAACAGAAGCCACACACATGCACGCTTTGTGTGTCACACAGAAAAAAATATACACGCATACAGCTGCGACTGAGAGCCCCAGCCCTGGCCATTGTTTCCATCTCCGTTTTGGAAGGGCTGCTGCTTTATCTCTCTCCCTGGAGAAGAAGTTTGGCCCTGGGAATGGGATCATACACACCACCTCCTGTTTACCTCACTTACTTATACAAGTATAACACACAGAGACACACACACACACATGCACACACAAACACACACCAGTGTAAAGTAACTCAACAGCTGGCCCTGATTTTCCAGATAAAGGCCCAGTGTGACAAACAAGGCCATAATACACATATGAAATGGCACAGTTCCTTGTTGAGCATTGCTGAAGGTGAAAGCAGTGGCCACCCTACAGTTACACTTTCATTCACTGTAGTGATCTAATGTTGTGTGGGTTTTAGCTTGCTGCTTAGATTATTAAAAAGCCTCCCATATGTGTCTGAGCTCCTGGGCAAATACACTCTGCTTATCAGAACAAACCTTTGTTGGTCTGTGACTAAATGCCTGTCAATTAGCAAGACACTGGCAGGTGGAACGTGCTGGTGAAAGAACAAACCCTGCCTTACGACATTTAATGATTGAGTGAAAATAATGCAGCAGCTCACCAGTTTAAGCAGCCTTAGCCAAATGCTCTGATCTCACTGTGACCAACATCAGCTAAACCTTTATTACTATAAAGGAGCTAGTGTTTTCAAAGGGGTTTACCTGCACATACACATGTGTATGTGTGTATATGTATGTGTGTGTGTGTGTGTGTATATGTCAATTCACCTTACCTAAAGCCATCGCTCTCACCCCCCTTGATTTGCGTAGTAGCGGAACAGCTTTGCATGACTGACTGTGCCTGGTGTCTCCTAGCTGTTGCTGGTGTAGGGGAAGCTTAGCCTGCACAGGAGCATTTGATTATTCAAAGCACACGCTTCTGCCTGCAGTGCAGTGAGGAGGATAGTTATCAGAGAGAGAAGATGAGAGGTGGGATGAAAGATGGCGATATTTTTTTCTTTCATGTGTTTGAAACCTGATTTGCTGCTGAGATTGTTCACATGAAAGAATAGATAATGACCAAATCAAATCAAATCCCTTGAATATCTTGGCCAGGGCGATGGACACCAGCACCCCTACAACCCTCTTAAGAATAAGGGAAACAATTTTCTGATTATTAGGAATATAGTTTCTTTTTGTTCTCAGTAATGAGCCCTGTCTCTAAAAGTAAATAAAATGCATTTGTATAACAATCACAAAGCGCTTCACAATAAAACATAAGAAGATATATAAAAGGTTAACATATCATGTCATTGTAAAGCAATAAAACACAACTAAGTTCTACTGCCAGTGCTGTTTCAAAAGAAAACTTCCTGTCTACTGGAACATGTATTTGTGAAGTTTCACAAACACATGTTCTTCCTTTTCTGTTGTAATTCAGTTTCAGGTAACAAATCATATATTAAATGGCCTTCTGGTAACCCTGAAAATGAAAGAGAAGCCTTTAACATGGTTTACTTTATGGAAGTGTCTAATTTAACCCAAAAATTATGTTTGGGTTAAGTCCTGCCTCAGTAGGTAAACACATGACATCAGTACTGACGGGAATTTGGGGTTAGTGTCAGTGTAAGAAGCACACAGCTCTCAACATGAGATATATAGAGAATATATACACCAAATGTTATCTGTGCCTTGTATAATGATCACACCTCAATCATTAAATGGATATTTTACCGACCGTAGCAAACATTAACGATCAGTTACAGGCCTTTGTCCTTTTCACGCACACACATGAGTACTATGGTGGTATAAGAACTGTTTGAAATAATAATAATCAGGATAATCATAGATTTATGAATTTGAGTATCATAGATGTCATTGCAGTAATGTAGGATGCAGAATAGCTGACTGACCCATTGCACGTGTCATGTGACAAGAGTGTGCATACAGGCATGTGGGCAGAGCAAATAAGGTTTAGTATGTTTAAGTGGATTCTTGATTTGTTTTATTCATTTTCTATCAAAAACAGGCTTTGTAAGAGCAGAAGCAACACCAACTCGTCTCTATAAATGTGTGGCCACACTTTTATCATATGACTGGAGTTCAGTGTTTAGCCTCTGGCTTTTTCTTTCTTCTGCTCTTTCACTTCAGTCAGCCAGGCAACACATGGGGAGAGGAAAATGGGAAAAGAAGAGAGGAGAGGGGACAGACGAAAAAAGAGGGGAGGGATGACTCAGAGCGCAGTAATGTGGCCCATTGTGGCCCTCAGCATGCAGCTTTGTGTGTTTGTGTCCCCATGGCACTCTTGGCACATGGGGAATGTACAAACAGCCCTCACATGGGCCATTGCATGTGTGCTTTTTCTCTGGAGAACTTCTTATGGTGTATTCAGAGCAAGTTGAGTAATGATGATTAGGGAAACTGATTGTAAAGAGGAAAGAAAAGGAGAATAGAGAATTGCTGGTGTATCAAGGACAGGCACAAGGTGGTGTTCTGCATTAGTTCTGTGGGTCTCATTCCCAAAATAGGGACGGTTGTAAAGGACCCCTAGCATACAGGGTTAGTGATGCAAAGGGGCTGGTTAAACCCAAACCACAATCTTTTTCTAAACCTAACCAAGTAGGTTTTGGTGCTTAAACCTAACGAGAAATGGAAGTAAAAAGGGTGACAGAAAAAACAAGTCGGTGAGTGTAAAATAAATTAAACACAGGTCCAAGCGTTGGTTATGAAACGTATGAGTTATTACACCGCTACGCCTCTAACCTCCAAATGCGGACTTTGACCCACATTAAATATGAACTGTTACGTCTCGCTGTCCAGCGCTGCTACAGCCATTGTGACAAAGCAAAATGCAAAAAAAACCCAACCCACCTTGTGCGTGTCTCAGTGACAGTTCTGTTTGACACACTGGAGGGAGAATGCATCATTTCTGTCAATTATGATTTGCACGTTTGCTGTTGGTGTTATGTTAGAGTTGGATTTAAAGGAGTTATCTTTTCCAGAACTTTGGGGGATTGTAGCACGCAGGGAGATCCTGGAACGTCACACTGTAATTCAGAAGCAGTCATGCAGAGAAATTCCCAGCTTTCCTCCTATTCCGACATGATTATCACTGTGAATGAGTCATTTCTGTCAGTTATGTGGAGACAATATGTTACTTAAGGTATATACAAGGTATATACAAGAGCTAGCTAAGCTAGTTTTTCATGATGCAATCAGAAAGGAATATTCAGCTCCGTCTACTTTCAGTGCAGTGATCTTCATCAGCATGTAGTTAAAATGCAAACAAACATTTGTTTGTGTTTTCATTTTTATTTATTTATCTATTTTGAAACATATTTTTTGGGGCTCTTCCTTAATGAGTTACAATTGGCTATTTGAGTCAGATGAAGCCCTGTCTCCCCCCCCGGCTTCTTGTCATGAATCAGTAAGTTGCACGCAGAGTGGATTGGGTCCGGTGTTTCAGTCGGCTTACCTTCCCAGACCTGTGCCAAGGAAAGGGAGAGGAGGAGGAGAAGGGTGGTGGTTGATGCAGACAGGAGCTGCTACCAACAAAAGACTGGTTCAGACAGAGTAGTGTGCGCCTCCTTTATCCCCAGACCCCTCTCTCATGCCTGCTTACGGCTCTCAAATTACCTCTCCATCCTCCGTGATGCTTGGAGCAGAATGAGATGCTTTGTCCCTGCGCTCCTGCTCGGGACTAGGCTTCTTCCATTTACCTACTAAGTACACACACACAGACACACACATTACACATAACCTTTTACCATTTTCGTTTATTTTAGCTTGATCTATGTGCTGCTTGCACTTTTAATATCATGCACAAGAGTGCCTAACAACAGTTTTTTGTGCGTCATTAGCTTAATGATTTTTCTTTGATGAATCTTTATGATTAAGTGTTTTCCAACTTTATTGCGTGTATGTTATAATCTATGTGCTTGATGTGTGAATGTGATGATTCACACTCCCTCCCCTTCCAGTTTCTCTGGTTTACACAGAAATCTGTGGTATTTAGAAACCAGCACGCCGGGAATGTAAACTTGATGGCTTTGCTCTCCAGGACTACACGGGTACACAAGAACACTTTACCAGAAAAGCATGAGTCAGGCAGTACCACCGAAGCTATACTAATTCAGAGGCTTACATTAAGTTTTTGTTCAAAATCCATGCTGGGAATCGGCATCTAACCAATCACCAGTAATTTTACAATTAATCAGCAGTAAGTCACAGCTGACCAAAAAGACTGCGTGAAGACTACTACTGACTACTGTAGAAATCTCACAGATGACTTAGTTTTCTTAGTTTTTAAAAGCTAATCCAGTAAAGGTAAGAAAAGTATATGGGCATCTGTGCAGAGCATGTTACTTGGAAGAGATTTCTTCAATCATTTGTTTGGCAAATCTCGCCCTACTTGTTTAAGCAGCCACTCAGACTGGCACAGATTCACTGCATTTTCCCTGTCTTCAATGTTCAGGCTCATGCAATAAATAAAGCAACCTTTGTTTGCCAGTAGATGTTTATTCATATTAGGTTACTCGATGCTTAAAAGGCTTTCCTAGTATCACGTTTCAAACAGGAAGCTCATCAAATCCAGGAAGAAAGAAGCTTTTGCATCTGACCTTCAGTGTGCCTTTTGCAGAGATCATGATAGTAAAACGATTTCCATTATTTCCACTGATAATCTTGATGCAAAATCTCTCGACTTGCTTTGAATCTTTTACGACGTGTGTGTATACAGTCACATTCACACTTTAACAGTTAAACAGATGACACTCTCTAGAAGAAGCCGGAAATTTCAGACAATTCCCCACTGTTCACAAGTGATTTACTTGGACGTAATTCTAGTGACGGCATGAGGGCATAGTTTACTTTACTGCGTTATTTACATTTCATTTGTGCTTTTTTTACTCATCCTCATTTTGCTTTCTTTCTGCCAAGTCTTTATGTCTGCCAAGCCCAGCGGTTAGCTGACGTCATGGGTTTTGCTTAATTCCTTGTAGTCCTGGCACAGAGCTGTCAGTCACTCCTGCAATTTATTATGTGACGTTTGTGTTTCAGAGACAACAGCTTTCTTTTCTTTAAATCCAGCACGGTGCACAGTATAGTCTTTGCAGGTGACTGAGGACACTGTAAAGAGCAGGGATGATTATCATATTTATTTATTTATTTGTGGACTCCATCTTTTCACCAGCATGTGACCTCACTGAGGTTAAAAATAGAACAACCAGCACAGTAACGCATTTGTTCCATCACGAACGCTGTCAGCACAAAAGGAAAAATTCCTGCGCTACACCAACTTGTTGTTAGGATCTAATGAGGGCAGAAACGTTGACGTCTTTACGTGCCCGTTACCATGGCAGCCCCTCATTAAACACCTCATCATTTTCAAAAAGGTGGGGTTCTTACAGAGTCCCGTGCCTGACACGTTGACAAGGATGGTGGGATTTATGGCGCAGCCTCAGGGGTGTGTCTGACTGAGATAAAAAGCAGAAAGTGAAGTACAGGTGTACCTCCACCCCTATCACCCTCATTCTCAAGAGTGTGGCGTCCGCGCACACGTGCACTTTTTTTTGAGGGGGGGGGGGGGGGTTACACAGCAAGATGTGGATGCTCAAACAATGTGTGTTGTTTGAAGGGATACAACATGTTTCCTGTCTGCTATAAAACGCCTGGATCGGGTTCCTGTTGTGATAGCCAGCTTCTGCTGCAGAAACACATCACTGCGGAGGACCATGTAAGGCTATGGAGGTCACACTGTTTACAGAGCTCAGCATGCGGTGTACACAGCGACGCTGACGTCCAAGTTCTTGTCACTGGAGATTGGCCCAGCTGATTCTGAAGAGCTGCGGTGTTTTTTTTTTATGTTGTGTGTGTTGCTCTTACTGCTGTTTTGAAAATGATTCAGCCGTGTTGCCAAAAGGTCACAACTGGTGTTCTTTGCATACGCAGCTAGGGAAATTCAGTGACTTTTGTGAACTTGATGTCTAAACTACATGGTTAGTTTTTTAAAATAAAATTGGAAACTTTTGTTGTCTTTGACTTAACACTTTCATTTGTGTGTGTGTGGGTGTGTGTGTGTGTGTGTGTGTGTGTGTGTGTGCGCATGCGTGCGTGCGTGCGTGCGTGCGTGCGTGCGTGCGTGCGTGCTTGTGTATTCAGTGACAATTCTAAGTGCCTTATTTGAACATGTCTTACTCTCCTTCCTCAGGCCCATATTTTATGTTTATACATCCTTTACACCTTCAAAAAGCTATAAACCATATGCTCATGCCAAGTTTGCAATTTCCTGTTGTGGCGATAACAACAAATTGAAATAAAAGGATAATATTTCTCTTATTAATCATAAAACATGGCCGCCTCTAATTCGTTTAATCCACCAAGTTAAGTTTAGTTAATAAAAGTCTGCAATAGTGATGTAAAATGATTGATGCAGAGCTCCCTGGCGTAAGGTAGTCAGAATAGGGGTTTTTTTTCTTTGTTTGTTTGTCTGAGGTTTTGCAGTTTCCCTGTATTGTCTGAAACAAAATTAACAATCATCATTTCTCGCCAAGCAGCCGACAGAGTACAAGTTAAATCCGAAGCATCATGCACATTGAGTAAATTCACAACATCTAAGCTTTGTCAAATGCAGTAAAAGTGAGGAGGATAAAGATCGAAATTTGCTGTTTGTAAGCTGCATAGCTATGGCTAGCTGGCACCGAAGAAGCGGCTGCATTCATTGTGCATGCCCGAGCATACATTCTTGCGTGGCTTGGTGGTCGATGATGGCTGGCGCAGAGCTTCAGGAGGGGAAGTGATGGGGAAGATGAAAAGCAGAAGCAACTAGCGAACTCAGCAGGACATAAAAGTCTCTGTTCTTCACACATGCAGGGCCTTTTATATAAAGAGGGTCTATATTTAGAAGCACTGTTCTGTAGCTGTTTGACATAACCTCAACTTTGAAATGGCGCTGACTGAACTGGACGTCAGTGGTAATGCTTTACACGTATGCAGTGATGCTTTGGTTAGATTGTAATGACCTGTAGCCGATGTGCTTACTCAAATAAAACATGAAATAAAATCTACATGCTGCTGCTCCTGCTGCTGTTTTAGCAGAATAAATTTTGGCTCGTCTTTCATTCATTCTTCAGAACAACTCGTCATCAGAGGAGGCGAAAGTAGCCGATGTGTACGAGGAGTATTAAGTTAAGCAAAATAAAGTTTTTCATCCCTTCTAGAGTTTGAAAAACTAGAATATTTGAAAAAATGATCTAAACTGCCTGCATTTGTTTGATGTCAGATAAAAATCGCTCTCTTTACCACTGTGCATGTGACCTGCTTTATATGACCAAAACCTAAGGTGATTGACAAGGAAATAAAGTAAGAGAGGAAATGGCAAGCATTGGTGTGACCTCAAGTGTGGATGTGTCTGGGTTTTTGTTTTTATTTTTTTCTCCCCAAGCAAAAATTTCCCAAAAGCCAATACTTTGATGGTATCTGTGTGAGGGCACAAACTGAGATGATGTTTTGTGTATAAAGAGCACATCACTTGTTGTGTTTGAATCATTTTGTGTGTGAGTCCGTGTTCCTGTGTAATCTGGTTTAAAAAATATATATCTTGCTCTCATTAAAGTTGAAAGTTGCAACAGCACACAAAGGCCCACATCAACAAAAAACTTATCATTGTTTAGGGTGACAATGGTGACGTTTGCTTGGGTTATGAATTTAGATACATGGCTGTTCACGATTGCCTTCTGAAACTTTAAAGTACTTGAACAGCTTCCTGTCAACCACATCTGTTCACATATTGCCACCGCTTACACGAGAGCAGCAATTGATCCGTGTGAGGCTGCTTGCTGTGAGTTAGTCTTTGATTGGAAAAAATGAAAACAGTTTGTTTCTTAAGACACTATTTGTTATTACAGGTTGTTATAGCAATCTACAGATGTGTAGAGTTGGACTGCAAGGCAGCTTAGCACCAGACTTACCACAAAGCCATGTTTTTTGTTTTGTTTGTTTTTTTTCAAACATGCAGAATATGATTTGGCATTTTCTTGCAGAAAGAAACCGCTGACGTGACACCGTTTATTACTCAATAGTCCTTGTTGCTCATTATTAATGGTGCCTCCATAGGGTTGAGTTATGCATGTGTGCTGAAGGCTTGAACATCGCTTGAACAACACGGCTTGATGGTCGTTATTTGTTTTTTGTCATCATTACACATGTTCTTTGGATATTGTAACAATATCATGCACTCTTTCTCTGAAGCCTGTATTGAGAAACTTTAAATTGTTATTTGTTCATTTAATTGTTACCATTGTGTAATGGAACAAGGGTTTTGCCTTCAGGGTAAAAAGGAAAGTACACCCTTATTCAGTTGTAAGTAAACCTATATTCGTTTCATTAAGGGAATAAGTAGTTGCCAGGTCCTGCTAATCAAATGCTCTTGATCGACCGACCATCCATTAATGTGAGCAGCTCTATAAAAGCAGATGGGGAAAGACGTCAGCGACGAAGCCTTTGTTGTTGCACATCAGTCTGGGAAGGGTTATAACTCCATCGTTTTATAGTGAGAACGAATGCCATTAAGAGCGGAGAGCATTCAGAATGGTTGCCAATCTTTCCAGTGGACTGCTACTCCGTATTTCTGCTGCTCTAGGAATAGTATAAGATGGACGCAGTTGATCAACTGTAGCGAACTCTTCCCAGGAGTGGACATCGCAGGAAATTCATTTCAAGGTTAGACTATGCATTTACATGCAGAGGAATTGGCAAAAATCCTTAGATTCTACAGGGCTCATGAAAGTACAATTATAACAACACTGACCAGATTTGGTTTGTTTGGAAAGGTTTCCAAGAGAATATGGCAGCATAGTTTCAGTTTGCAAAATTGCATTTGAAAAAACCACAAGACTTCTGGAACAATAAAGTCTTTGACCCGAGAAAGCCAAATTGGAGATATTTGGCCATAGCCATGTTTGGAAAAACCTAAACACAGCACACCAGCACAAACATCCCACACCAACTGTCAAGCACAGCGCGGAAAAGATGATGATTTGGACTTGTTTGCCAGCCACAGGTCCTGGGGACCTGTGGTCATGGATTTGATCTTGAACTTCTTTGTATACCGAAGTATTCTATGATCAGATGTGGGGCAATCTGTCTGACAGGTAAAGCTTGGCCTAGATTGGGTGACACAACAAGACAATGAAGCTAAGTGTGACATCAAATCTACAAGAGAATGGCTGAAACAGAAAGAAGTAAAGGTGTTATAATCGCCCAGTCAAGGTTCAGACCTCAACCTGATCAAAGTCAGGGTGGGGAGAGTGGGAGAAAGGTGGGACATTAAGAGAGCTGTGAATCAACAAATGCCTGAATTGAAATGATGGCATAAAGAAGAGTGGGCCAAAATCCCTCCACAGTGATGTGAGAAACTGATTAAAATAAACAGAAAATTTATTACTTCGAGTTAGTTCTGCTAAAAGTGTTCTACAAGCTATTGAACTGTAGGGTATAGTTAGATTTTCACACACTGCTTCTGCATTTTTGGCTTTGTTTTTGGTAAATAAATAAAGATATGATCAAATATGTGATTTTTTTTTTTTTTGTAGTTTATTTCAGGTTGTTTTTACTAACTTTTAAGACCTGTTAAGGTCCAGATTATTTTTTATTGTGTCCATGAAATCTTAGTATTGAAAAGTTATTTATTTTTTACCGTAACTGTGTGCTATCATATAGTCTGTTATTTAATAATGTCCCGATTAGATCACGAATCAAACCTTCTGAACAAAGTGTGTTAGATCTCTCACTTCATCACTGACTTGACTATCTTCCAACTTTACCGTGACATCACCTTGAGTGAGAGGGTGTGAACCGCACTAAAGACAATGTCGGCCTTTATTAGTTTACTTTATAAGGCAGTTTCTGTCCTGTTTCTCATCAGTGTGTAGACAGAAAAAAAGGAGGAAGGAAGACTAATCAATAAAAGAGGCCATTAAAGGACAGTTAGTATTGAAGAGGAAATTAAAGGTGACGGGAAAACAAAGGCAGGGGACATAAAGAAATCCTAGTTCATAATTCATTTCACTCATAATGGCTTCATTGACCTGAATAGTAGAGGGAACACTAGGCAACCTGATCCCTGGTACCTCGGAGAAAGCAGCTACAGATCCACCCCTTCTGCAGGCAAACCTCATCACACTATACTACACCTAACTATATACTACAATACCATCAGGTCTTTGTGCACACAATGTACACAAACAGATATATTCAGACTCCACATCTTGTAAGAATATAGCTTTTAACCTCACAGCAAAATATACAGTGTATGATTATAAGGCTAATGTTTAAATTTCTCAGCATGCTGACATAGATGAAATTTATTTGTGGTACTTTATTCTTATTCCACCATTACAAAAAAAAAGAAAATGAGTATTTTTTTTATGAGGTAGCAGTGGTTTTACGGAGCTTGGATTTTGTGCTTTTCAGCCTATCTGTAAAGACTTGTGGTGTGCAGAGACGTGGCAGCTGCAGTTATGATTATTGCATTGTATCGTCCAAAACATACACAATGTGCAGAATAATTGGACTAGCTGCCTTGAATTGCCTGCTAAGAGGCGAGCTGTGATATCAACAGCGTGAGGTTAATCGCAGAGAGGCTGGCATCAAATAGCGTCACGGGGCTCATGGAAGACGGCTGTCTGTGGATTTGGAAAGAGCTTGGAGTCTCCTCTGATCTGGGCTCTGTGGGTGTTTTGTAATTACTAATGGCTGCAGTTGGTCTTAGTTGTGGCAATCCCTGGTACCGATGGATGTAGCTATTACATGATTCACTCCCATCAGACATCAATCTGTGTGTGATTGCGGGTTTTTAAGTCTGTACTTGGGGAAAGGTTGGAGCCTCTGCTCATTTGTATCTGCAACGTCTGCTTGACTCAAAGCCAAAAACTGCTGTGCCAGAGTGTTGGGATTAAAGGGTCATTTAACTCAAATTAGGAAACTGAACAAACAAAAACCGAACCATAAAAACATTAAGAATATTAAGATGGTTTCATATTTATCTGTTTATATTCTGAAATTGAATATTTGTTTTTCACAGAACTTAAAATTGCAACATTACGTTTGTAATCTGCACGATTAATAGAAGTGTTTTCACAGCAATATTAAAGACTGCGTCTCCACTGTTTTTCTTTCTCATAGTAACTGAACAGACATGAGATTTTACTGAACCTCACATAAAGCTATGCAGAAAGCTTCCTGCTTTCACCACTATTGTTGTTGTTCAAATAGGGTCCCACCCTCACGCCAGCATCCACTTGGTTAGTTGACTAAAAAGAAGGACCTTTTAATACGGTCCCTGGTAAAAGCTACATTTGTGAGTGACGAAGCCGCTTCACTGCCTGTGAAACCCGTCTCCTGGGGTGGACATCTCTCAAAATTCTGGTGTAGGTATTTTTTTTTTTAAATCCACCGTTTCAGTGTATACATCAACACTGAAACTTTAGAAAAGGATGCCCCATAAAAACCAAAACGACAACCATGTGAAAAAGAGTTTTTACATGCACATTTCTGTGAAAACAAATTAAATCCCATGATTTAGTCACTTATAGAAAGACCTTTAACAGCAATAACTTGAAGTAATAATTTTCTATGTGGCTTTTTCAGTCTCTCACATTATTGAGGAATTTTGGACCACTTTTCTTTCCAGCGTTGCTTCAGTTCATTGAAATGCTTTGGCAGGACCTAAATAAAGCTGAGGAATGCAGGCATTTATGCACATTTATGCATAAATGCCTGCATTCCTCAGTGGGGTTGAGGTGTGGGCTTTGACTGAGCCACTGCAACACCTTAATTCTTTTTTTATTTTTCTGCAGCCACTTCATTATTTCAAGCTTTATAATACTTTGGTATCAGAGAAGTTCACGGTCTGCAAGCTGTCCAGATCCTTTGGCTGCAAAACAAGCCAAAATCATCACTCCCCCACCTCCGTGCTCAACAGTTGTTTGTGCGGATATGCTGTGTTTGGTGGCACATGTGCATCATGGCAACACAGCTCCACTTTGGTCTCATCTATCCAGGGGACATTGCTCTGGAAGGTTCAGATGCACCTTTGCAAAACTAAGCTGTGCTGCCTTGTTCTTAATAGAGAGAAGATGTTTTCTGATTGGTAACCCTTCAAAAAAAAGCCATACTTGTTCAGTCTTGTTCTAACTGTACTATCTTGAGCTTTATTCTGTATTTAAGGCTTGTGGCTTTTTTGTTTTAGTTCACTCTCACCACTCTTATCACAAACAAAATCTTAAAAGCTCCTTGCCCAACATGAAAAGCCAAACAGAATCACCAACTATGTTTTTTTTTTTTTGTTTTTTTTAAATCAAGGGTGTGTGTTCATTTCTAATGTTCAAGCCCTTATACCTGTGACCTTTCTGGTTGCAGTGGATGCTGGAGACCTTTAAGTAAATGCCACTATATGTGCTTTTTGTGACTTTTTGTTGACTGTGTGGTCAGTAGCAGCAGGCCAATGTCGGGGCGTGGTGAACTCTCTGTGTAGCTTGGCAGCAGTACAGGCCAGGCCTGGATTTCAGATGTGGTGATGTGGAGTGGCTGTTGGGGAAACAGAGGCAGACTGTCTATGTGCAGAGGAGGGGAAAAAAAAGGGAAATGAGGGGGAGAAGAGAGGGTGTGTCTGGTGGTGGTTGTGTGTCATTGTGTTGTTTCAAGTTGGAGACCTGGATTCCCTTTTCTGTAAGCGATTAGAACTTAGCCAGAAGTGGCAAAGAGTGTGTCTGTGTTTATTTTTTTATATATTTGTTTCTCTTCATCTTTCTGGTTTCATTTATGCTTACTTAAAAAACAAATTATTATAAAAGCACACAAAGGTCCTGCTCACTCTCTTTCTTTGGTGTCCTGTGTGGTGTGGCCACTGAAGTGAGCCAGACTGCATTAACTATTCAAGAGAGCAGGGTTTCCCTATGACAGCCTCCCTCGCTCTGCTGACTTCTGATTGACACGCTCATCCCTCATATCTCTGAAAGAACTTCATGGAAACACCTATGCGCGCATGTGTGTGCCATTGTGCGACTGACAGGCAAAGGGGGATAAAGTTTCTCCTTTGTCTTGCCTTCCATGTCAACTGACTTGCTTGATTTGTGGAAATCAGCTTGTGTTTCTTGTTTAACAGCGATAGCATCAGCATGTGTTTGCGTGTTGGCGGTTATATATCCCTGCAGCGTTACATAGCAGAGCATGCGAGAATTAGTTGGAGACATACAGTAGAAGTTATGCTTGAGAACATGCATAGACATGTTCACACTTTATAATAGCGGGAGATTCCTATAACAGATCTTGTTACTGTTAATGGCAACTGGAACGAGGTGACTTAAGTTGTAGTTTTAAGTACATAATGGACTAAATTTGCATTGCTAGCAGAAACTCTAACAGCCAACCCTTAGATACTTTCTTTAGTAGCATTAAAAATAGGCTGGTGTGTTGAGTGGTCTGTGTTGGCAACAATGAGGCCTTGCTTGAAATTCAGTCGTCTGTCTTTAAAGGGGATCAAAGTGGACACAATGTTCAAGATTTGTTTTCCTTGAAGGGTCATAAAAATGCTATCCTTGTATATTTTATTTAAAATTTAAAAAATGGAATGACTAAATAAAGTTTGTCTTGTCCTACAGTAAATGTCAATTCATCATCTTTCTAGTTTCAAGAGCTCAGTCATTTCTTTGTCATTCATTATTTTGAATGAAATATGACTTAATCAGGATTCTGCCTTGGCTGCAGTTGATTCTCCTAACCTCTGTTTTTGTGTTTACTAGTTCCCAGAGTGCGGCTTTTATGGCATTTATGACAAGATATTGCTGTTCAAGCATGACACATCTACCAACAACATACTACAACTAGTTAAAGCTGCCAGCGACATCCAGGAGGGAGATCTGGTGGAGGTAGTGCTCTCTGGTAAGCTCTTCTCTTCTCTTCTCTTCATAAGATAACCATATCAAAAACAAAATCATCTTTCCATTTGTCTTATCTATCTTTAATTACTTCATCGTTTTCATCCTTATCTGCTTATTTTACTACAGGTCCTACTTTACACTACCCTAATCTGTTCTTTCATTGTTTCAAGCTGTAATTTCCCTT
This sequence comes from Neolamprologus brichardi, assembly GCF_056152115.1. Taxonomy (NCBI): domain Eukaryota; kingdom Metazoa; phylum Chordata; class Actinopteri; order Cichliformes; family Cichlidae; genus Neolamprologus; species Neolamprologus brichardi. The sequence continues at coordinate 22,861,874 of NC_142117.1, read as the reverse complement.
GTGTCCACAGTCAGAAACTTGATCTATTTTTCCATCCCATTTGTATCTCATTCATCTAATCGTTTTCCATTTTGCTCCCTTACAATACCGTGATTGTATCTTATCCTAATGTGACGTGTTATCTATTTTAGCGGCAGCTACGTTTGAAGATTTCCAGATTCGGCCCCACGCGCTCAATGTGCACTCGTACCGGGCCCCGGCTTTCTGTGATCACTGTGGAGAAATGCTGTTTGGGCTGGTTAGACAAGGACTGAAATGTGATGGTGAGGAAAATAGTGAGAAGAAGTGTGAATAGCACTAGACGCTCATATGGTGAAACAAATTTGAACACTCAGTAAATATGGTCCATCTCTTTGCTCCCTCATTCTTGGATGCATGCTGCCCCCTGCAGGTTGCGGGCTAAACTACCACAAACGCTGTGCATTCAGCATCCCGAACAACTGTAGTGGGGCTCGCAAACGGCGTCTGTCCACCACGTCGCTGAGCAGCAGCCAGTCCCTGCGCCTTTCGACCACTGAGTCGGTGTACAGCGTTGGGACAGCCTCCACCTGCGCAGAAGAAGCGAGTCTTATTCGCTCACACACTCAAATGGTACTGCTGCATTTATCCACATAATGCTGAAGTCACTTTTAGAATTCTTTCAAGTGCCACATTTTCTGAAACACTGAGTAGATTCCTCAGACATTCCTAATTCCCAAACACTTTTCAATAAACTTCATTAAGCAATATTTTTTTTTCCTTCTCTGTGTACGCAAGCAGTCTTGTCGCTTTTGAGATATTCATCTGAAACTCTTCCTGTCTGACTGCATTCCGCTAAATGGGCATTGCACTGCAATATCAGTGAACTTTAAGTAAACAGATTAGGTCCGTTGAGGCTATAATACTTACTGCTGCTGATTTCCCCAGTTCATCAACTCTATTTGCAAAGAAGATGTAGAAAAAACATTTAATTAGATGGGCAGTAACACTTATCACTGACTGATTTCCCCTGGTTATTGGCTCCCAATTTAAAAAGAAGTAGGAAAGGCGTCTAATTGGAGAGACCACACATGCACACACGCACATGCTGGCACGGGCACGCATATATATGATGTACCAGATAAAATCATAAACATGTGACGAGTTAATTATCACCCAACACTACAGCTTCCTGTGTTTTTTAAGCTGGAAATTTAGTTACAATAGGAATATGTTTTCAGAGAAGGAACTGAAAACAGTGTAAACACTCCGTCCAACAAAAAAGAACAGACAGATGCACAGCGACTCGAGGGTGAACAAAGTTTCGCATTCAACAGCTAAGGAGTCACATATTTCCCTTGGGTGTTGTTTGAAAACAAAAACAGAGCAAAAAGAAACTCATAAGGGACTTTTGTGAATAGGGACAGTGTGGCTCTGTAATTTCTAGATGTGAGTAGCTGAGTCATTCCATATACACCTGCAGCATCTGCTGATTTATTTTCATTTTGGGGTTGTTTTTTTTTTTCTTTTTTATTAAATTAGTGATTACAGGTCCTCCGTTTTACAGCACAGCTTCAAGTGTCCAAATCTAGTAACCCTAACACACATTTTACTTCATGGCCACTTTAATACTGCTTCTACTGCTTACATAAATAATGTGGGCTGTAGGAGGGTAGATGGGAAGCACTTGCTGATGTTCCATAGAGTCACTCAGCTGTTTGCTGATAAATTCACTGATCAAATCAACAGTTATTAAGGTTCGGAGGCTATAAGCAAAAATGAAGTAATTCATTACTTTGGCTACAGGGTGAATAGCTTCCAAAGGTTTTGATTTAAGCACCTCAACAATTGTGACTGTCACTAAAAATTTGTTTCCTATTTATTCTGCCAGCCACGGACAGCTAGCGACGCCCGGCGTTTTTACACGGGGCGACCAGTTCATCTCGACAAGATGCTGATGAGCAAGGTAAAGGTGCCCCACACGTTCGCTGTTCACTCATACACTCGACCGACGGTGTGCCAGTACTGCAAGAGGCTTCTTAGAGGACTTTTCCGACAAGGGCTACAGTGCAAAGGTGAGCGCAGCTGAAGAGAGTGTCTTCTTTGTATGACCTTCAGTGGGATGCAGAATGCTCACTGGTCTTTCTGGTTTACCTGAACTGTTTCTGCAATCTTCTCAGATTGTAAGTTCAACTGCCACAAACGATGTGCATACAAAGTTCCTAATGACTGCCTTGGCGAGACCATTGGAGGTGAGTAAAGATGAATGTATTAGCTTTTGTGGTGTGTGTGTGTATTACTCTGTTAACCCTGCATGGATTTGATAACACGTGTTTCCATTGTCAGATTACTTGAGAGTATAACACTTTATCTAACAGTTCTGAAACTCACTATACTAATCTTTTTATCTTCTCAGAAAACAGAAGTAACTCTGGTAAGTATTCTTGGTGTTGGTTTGCAACAAAGTGAACTAGCTTCTGTAGCATTTTAGAATTAGACGAATGGTAATAGCATTTGTTTCATAGTATATTTAAGGCTAAGCTGCACTTAAACCCGTCTCTTGTTTGTTTTTTGGCTCAGACATGTTGAGTCCCACTGCGGACCCCGAGGTTCCAATGGACTTTAGCAGCGAGTATGACGGCTCTGACAAGTCTTCAATAGATGACTCGGACGAGGCCTGCAGCATCCCTGGTTCCTTTTCACCTGACAACAATCAGGACGGAGCTAGTGGAGATCAAAGGTGTGAGATGTTTTGGAGTCCTGATAAGAATATTATAGACAGACTGATAGAAATGTAATTAAACTCATATTTTACCTGCTGACTACCTTAATGCTGTCCTTTTCCTTCTAGTGTTTACATCCCTTTAATGAGGGTGGTACAGTCTGTGAGACAAACAACCCGTCGATCCAGCACAGCTATAAAGGAAGGGTGGATGGTTCACTACAGCAATAAAGACACACTGGTAAAAACACTACCCATGATTCCTGTACTGCCTTCTTTCTAAAAACTATACATGAACCACTCTGAAATTCTGCTAGTAGTGGAACACTTGGAGACTTAAGTAAATTTATTGTAGATGCATAAACTCACTTTCTGCACTTTCTCTTCTGTGATTTATGGCAGTAAATTCCTTCTAGACATCTATTTTCTCCGTCTAGCAGCTTGTTGTGCAGCCATTTCCACCTTGATGAGGTCCCCACTTTCATGCACTTTATTGCTTTCTTTTCCGTAATATTTCTGTGTATGAGGCTGAAGCTCCTTGAAAACATTACAGCACTCAGCAGATATAATAATTTCAACCTAAAATCCATTTCCTGCCTTCTTTCTCTTAAGATCTAAAATCTATATTTGACTTTCTAGGGCAATTTATTTACCTTTTCATTACTTGTTTTGTTTTTTTTCTTGTTTTTTTCCCCTCACTGGCTGAACTAACACTCTTCGTTCACTTTTTCTTTCTCTCGATTCCCACCCGTTCATCTGGTAGCTTAAATTCCTTTTCATCCTTCTTCTCCTTTGGCATTTGGTGACATCCCCTTTAATTCCTGAAATTTACCCCCCGGTCCATGCCCCATCCTTTATACTCTGTCCTCGCCACACCACGCTCATTTTTGTTGTCCCATCCCAACATCTCACCCTACTCCAACCCCCAACAGAGAAAGAGGCACTACTGGCGTCTGGACTGTAAGTGCATCATCCTTTTCCAGAATAACACCTCCAACAAATACTACAAGGTAACGACAACTTTTGTCTTAACAAGCTAAGATTTATTTAAAGTGTGCAGCCCTTTTCTTTTGCTTAACCCGTTCATTCATCCACCTGCAGGAGATCCCTCTTTCTGAGATCCTGGAGTTGCGTCCTGCTTCTAACTTCAGTCTCGTCTCCCAAGGCACCAATCCCCACTGCTTTGAGCTTATCACAGCCACTATGTGCTACTTTGTAGGGGAGGATCCCAACACCCTCCCCTCTGTGACCCAAAGCCACCCCCAGACTGTCCCACAGACACCTCCCTCCCCAAGCCAGGTGGCGCCCAACAGTGGCATTGGACGTGAGGTGGCAAAAGCATGGGAGAGCGCCATTCGACAGGCCCTTATGCCAGTCATCTTTCAGGACGCACCGCCAGCTGAGGGGAACATGCCTCACAGTAAGTTGAGAAACAGGTTGATGAAATTGTTTTGTGGAAGATTGTATTGCCAAGATGAAAAGACATAATCTAGAACTATTACACTGCATAACCTATGCTTTGTTCCTGTCACTGTTTTTCTTTTTTAGGACAAGCTTCTATCAGCATATCTGTGTCCAACAGTCAAATCCAAGAGAATGTGGTATGACTTGTGGTCAAATTAAGTAATTTCTGTCAATATTGACATCAATTATACATTAAGCATTATGCATGAAATATTGCATCCCTACAGGATATTGGCACAGTGTACCAGATTTTTGCTGATGAAGTGCTTGGATCTGGGCAATTTGGAGTAGTGTATGGAGGTATGGAGACCTACATCCGACAATGGGATTGATCAGTCCATTGATTTGATGGTTAAAGTGCTTTGCTGAAAGCAGTGGTGTCTAAAGTTTGAAGCTAACAAGAAGCAAGATTGTATTTCACAACCTCTGCATATTATGCACTGTGCTAAAATGTGTTTTTAAGTTGACCTGATTTGACACATAATAGGCTGTTTACAGATCTTAAGGAGTGTTTTAGTCAGTTTTCACAAGTGATGTTTCTCATGCCAGCATTAGTCCAGAGTAAGTGTTAGAAAATGGAATAAAAATCTGGGTGTGTAGAGATAGACGTATATGTATTACAAGTTAGCATTTTAAATGTTAAAGTTCATGTCAATACAGTTAGAAAAGACTGAACAAGTATGATGTGCTAGGAAGGGATGCCAGGGGAAAACTATAAAAAAAAGAACAAAGCACCGCCGCTTAGGTTTGCAAAGTTGCATCTAAGCAAACCACAAGAAATCTGGAACAATGTCCATTAGACGGACAAAGCCAAAGTGAAGATGTTTGGCCATAATGCTCAGCACCATGTTTGGCGAAAACCAAACACGGCAACAAATTGCCACAATGATGCGCATGGAGTATATATGTATGTATATTCAGTTTACTGTCACAATGTAAACATTCTGTTACTTGCACAAACTCCCTTCAGGAAAGCACAGGAAGACGGGGAGAGACGTGGCCGTCAAAGTCATCGACAAGCTTCGTTTTCCAACCAAGCAAGAGAGCCAACTGAGGAATGAGGTGGCCATCCTGCAGGTAAACGCACGCATTTCACTGGACTTTCTCTCAGAAGAAATCATGTTAATGATTACGTCTAAAAGTGTCTGTGTAGGTTCTCAATCATTCAGATCATGGTCGTCTAAGAAGCTTGGAAAGAAAGCGACTGCACTTCTCATCCAAGAAGCATTTTGTGCTAAAACCACTATTAATCATGTGAGTCATTAAATGAGCCAAGGTGTGGAGAAAAAGGCAGAGGTCATTGCTAGCAGAGGTTTCGGGTAAACCCACTGTGAGACCTTGCCAAGAGGTCATATGTCCTATTGAGGTCACCGTCAGCCACCTAAAATACAGTTTTGACATTCTTTCCCGAGCACCTCAGCCCGCACTCACAACCTGTGTTAGGTGATCTCAACAGGTCACATGATACGGTGGTTTTACCTGAAACATCTGGTGGAAATGACCCATGCCTTTTTTACTTTCTTTTTTACACCTCGGCTCATGTGATGACTCACACGATTAAAAGTGGGTCAAAGACTCTCTTAAGAGACAAGGGTTTAAATACCTGGGACTCCCCACCTTTTGGTTTTAGAACTGAAGAAGCATTTTGGATGAAAGGTGAAATACTAATAGGTCTCCACAAAACTTAATCCAAATGCTTTCTTTCCAAGCTCATTATGTCTGAAAGAAAGTAAAAAAAACATTTGTAATATTAAAAACTACCATTAAACACAGTGAGACAGTAATAATGTAATAGTAATCTGTGCTTTGTAGTACCACAATAACCAGATTTTAATCTACACTGTTAAAAAAGGTCAGTTTTGCTTATTTAAATGATTAATTTCTAATTATTTTACCTCACAGACATTGACAGTATTTAAATAAGTAGTACTGTTTTTCCTTTCCTTATGTGATCGCAACTTCTGAAACAAGAGCAAAAATGAAAGTTTGCATATAGAATTCAACTAAATGACACGACTGTATAAAACCATTTAACATTTTCATTCATGCCAAATATGTGACAGGGAAAGACTTCACATTAACAACGTCTGTTTAAAATATATATATTTTGAAAAATAACAACGTATGTTTGATTTCACCTTCTTGGGCGGCAAACTTTTCCCCCCAGCAGATGGAGGTAGTGGTGCACTAGTCAGTCTGAACTTCCCCCTTCAGCTCTGCATTTTACACAAATGTAGTTATGCAGTCATTATTATTTATGGAACATATGTCATATGTGTGACTTCTGTGGAATATTTATATTGTTTGCCAAAACCGACAAAACCGAGTTTATAAATTTTCTGTTCTCTGCTTCCTTCTCCTGTGGTTTACTGTCTGGCTGTCACGGTCTGGTCCCTTCTGTTTATCCCCTCCTGTGACGTTCTTCCTGTTTTGCCCAATTTATATTTGCTTCTTAGATTCACACTCTATCACAGTTTATTTCTGGTATTTCATCTTTTTACACACAACATATTTTTTCTTATCGTCCGCCTTCTCCCCACACTCCCCTCACTCTTCTGTTGTATCTCTCAGAGTTTACGTCACCTGGGCATTGTGAACCTGGAGTGTATGTTTGAAACCCCAGAGAAAGTGTTTGTGGTCATGGAGAAACTACACGGTGACATGCTGGAGATGATTCTCTCCAGCGAAAAAGGCAGATTGCCTGAGAGGCTCACAAAGTTCCTCATCACGCAGGTGTGTATGCATTTTCAAAAAAGTCCCATAGCGGTAGAGAGTGGGTAGTAGAGGCCCACAAGCCTAAAATGGCATTCTGATGCGGCAGTGTTTCGCTGCATGCTTCCTCTGCTGTCATGATGAACATTTACTGAACCTTACATTTCTGCATATTCTAAAACGAAGCTTTGCTGTGTTTGATTTTGTTTCGGATCATCTTGCTCCCGTGGTTTTGGGTATGCACATGACATTGGTGTGCATGCAGATTCTTGCAGCTCTGAGGCACCTGCACTTTAAGAACATTGTTCACTGTGACCTGAAACCTGAAAATGTGCTACTTGCCTCTGCCGATCCCTCACCACAGGTAAACACACACACACACACACACACACACACACACACACACACACACACACACACAAGCCCGTTCAGCGATCTTAGGGAGGACCTTCATTGACATAATGGTTTCCCTAGCCCCTTACCCTAACCATTAAAAATGAATGCCTAACCCTTACCCTATACCTAACCATAACCTAATTGTAACCCTGACACTAAAACTACATTTTGAGCCTCAAAAAGGCTTCAAACTTGTGAAGACCGGTTTTTGTGTCCTCACAAATGACTTTTGGTTCTCACAGGTATAGTAGAATGCAGATTTTCTCACAAAGATAGCTAAACAGGAACACACAAACACACACACTTGCCAAACCAGTTCGTTTGCAACACATGTGGTTTCTGCACTTGCTCATATACATTTCCTGCCATTTTGTTATTTTACCAGATGCCTCGCAGTCATGTATCTCTGTTCTTGACTGTTTTCTTCTCTCAGGTGAAGTTGTGTGATTTTGGCTTTGCCCGTATCATTGGAGAGAAGTCATTCCGCCGTTCAGTGGTTGGCACACCTGCCTATCTGGCTCCAGAAGTTCTGTTAAACCAGGGCTATAACCGCTCACTAGACATGTGGTCAGTCGGCGTCATTATGTACGTCAGCCTCAGCGGGACATTCCCATTCAATGAAGACGAAGATATCAATGACCAGATCCACAACGCAGCCTTTATGTATCCTCCTAATCCCTGGAAGCAGATCTCCAGTGATGGTAATCTCAGAGTGGGAATCAAAAGAGGAGATTTCTCCTATTAAACACAACCGTGAGATGGACGTTGATGTACACTTACAATACCTGCAAAAGCTATTGGATTGGTTTTTGTAATCAATATATAAAATTGTTATTTAACATCACCTTTGCCTAGTAGTGGAGAAAAAAAATAAAACGTATGAGTGCATATGAGAAAGGGCAGCAAAGAGTGACTAGTACTGAATGTTGTTTTCAGAATGCAACCAATCAGATCTGTGATAAGTTGTACTTCAGTTTTACCACAACTAAAGTCTGGTTTAGTGTCTAAACAGGTCTGATAAAGAGATGACAACTCTGATGGTTTCTGTGTGCGTGCGTGTGTGTGTGAGTGAGAGGTGGTTTGATTTTTATTGAAAAGCATGCGTTTGTGTTTCCAGCTATTGACCTGATCAACAACCTGCTGCAAGTTAAGATGAGGAAACGCTACAGTGTAGATAAAAGTCTCAGCCACGCATACTTACAGGTACTATATTAATGAACTGCTCACAGGCACACATTAGAATGAATGTTCCACTCTATCGTTCCTACAATTTTTTTTTATCCGTTATTATTGGCTATTAAACGTACAAGAAAAGGCCCCTTTTTCTGTGGTAAATGCTAGTAACTGTAGTTTCTGAGCAGCAATTTAAGTCCTTAAAATTGCTTCAATAAAATTTGTTGCTTTTAAAGAAAATTGCAACAATAAAGCCGAGGTCTATGCACACAAATCCGAGCGTTGAAAGGTCAGCTCAAGGCCGGAGGTTTTTAACTTTATTGAAAACATAACAGAAAGGGGATTAGCTAAAAAAATTGTGTTTTCTTTGACTGCACAGCTTAAATGCCTGCTTCAAAACAAAATGTTTAGCGGTGGAAAAGCAGGCTGCTATTGCTGTTGTTTTTTTGTTGCCAGAATGTCAGCGGATTAATTAATATTCATTGTCACGGTAGCCACGAGTGGGTTGAAAGCATAATTTATCATTTCAGTGTCATTCTAGTTCTTATGTACACACATGTACATGTGCCCGCGCAAACAAATGCATTTGCACATGTATCGATCAAATCTTTGCGATTTCCGACACTCAGATTTCATCACCGTGTTTATTCCTGTTTGTCAATTCCCAGGACTATCAGACGTGGCTCGACCTGCGGGAACTGGAGACTAAGCTCGGGGAACGTTACATTACCCACGAGAGCGATGACAGCCGCTGGCAAATGTACGCCCGTGAACACACTCTGCCATACCCTGCTCACTTTGTGCCGCCTCCTCCAGCGCAGGCTTCCGATGACGAGGACGGCGGGGAGGATGCAGATATGCAAGGTCTCACAGAGAGGGTCAGCATACTCTGACCACAGAGAGGTGGAGGACTCACGCTCATTTAGGAAGGATGAAAGAAGCGGGGAGAAGGAGAAGGGGATGGTGGCCTTGTACTCTAAAAAGACACACTTGCGAAGAATCATGTGGTTTTTATAAAATAAGGTGTCTGACTGATTAGAGCTGCGTGAGAGCACTCAGTTTTACAGCTATAAATCCAATTTCTCTCCTCCAGCCCGAAGAAAACCTTTAAAGCATTTACTCTGCTCGTCTTGGTCCTCTTTCATCTTTTGAATTGTTGAATTTCTTTTATGATAAAGACTGCTCAACTCTATTTCACATTCCCTGTTCATCTGTTCAGGGTGCCTTTACAGATAAAAGTTGCGGAGTGAACCGTAAATCCGAATTTGTCAGAGGAATGAAAAACAGCATGTTCTTTCCCCCTGTCAGTGTAGTGTGCATCAGAGCAAACAAGGAAATGGCATTTTATCACAGGTGCAGATAAGAATCAAACATTTTGTTATACAAACAGTAGTAAAACCCAGCCGAAACGTTACGAAATTAAAAGCAACGCGATGCTTCTTTTTTTTTCTTTAATATATTATTTTAATGGGACTGACTGGAATTACAGAAAATTCAGTTCAATCTCTTTTCAGTGATGGAGCTCTTTACAGCAACAAAAGACTTCCTCTGTGCTGGTAATTACTGAAGTGAGTCCATTGAGAGAAGCCATCTATATTCACAAATGCATTCCCATAAATTCGTGTTCTATAGTGAAAACCGAAGGTATCAATCTGGCGACAGCAAATCCTCCAGTAATTACCACAGGTTTGTGGCCACAATGGCCTTTTAGAAAATTATATGTAATTAAAGATGCCATTATGAGTTTAAATGAACTAGTGTGGGGGCAGTTTAATACTTGCACTCACCGGACAATTTTCAGTCGTGAGATTTCGTATATCGGTGACAGCTCTCTGTAGCTGCTGCTGAAAATTGCTTTTTATTGTGTTATCATTCGTTGTCATCCGTCTGAGGTCAAGCAGGTCACTGAAATGATTTGTACCGTTAATAATGAGCAGATAAATGAACGCATCTTTCAGCAAAAGCAGACATTCCCCTGTGATGTAAGTGTACGGGTGGACAGTGTGGGTGACTAAACTAGTTTGGACAACTTATCTTGTACAAGTATTGACTACCTTTCATGTCGATATGTTACATGTTTCTGTGAAGTAGCATTATCTAGATTCATCATTGAACATACTGTAGTTACTGTTTTATGAATGTATAACCTGAAGTTTATATAGCTGTCAAATATGTGTAGACTGTATAACATGTTTGAAGGATGATCCTGGCTTTTAGATAATACAAACCTCCTACAGCATTGTATTTGTCTTGGAAGTTTTATTTAACGTGACGTCCGTGCATGCTTAACTGGAACCTGCTCATTTTCACCTGCTTCCTGAGAATTTGCACACAGGCCTGAGCAGATACGGATTTAGTTCTAAACTATTTGTTAGCCATATACAGATTATTTGCTTTTCCCCTATAAATATATTTATAAAACAAGGGCCATTACTGTGCCTTAGATTCTCTATGGAAAAACATGTGCTTCATTTAAAGCATAACAAAAGAATAAGGACGACTTGTTCCGCACCACTAGTTTTCTACTCACAGCCTGACAGGCTGTTATTTCTTTTACTCTCAAAAGAAGAGCAGATTTTTTTCCCCCCCAAATATGCTGCTGGGTACTTTCGTACAGATGTAGGCAACATGGACTAAAAAATTATGATGGAATTGGAACCAGAGAAACACAAAAAAGTACTCCCAGCTCTCAAAGCACAGACAGTGGTTTTGTTTTTTTTTCTTAACACCCCACAGTCTGAGTGGCGCACAAGAGGACCCTGTGGCAATGGAGGCAAAGACGCTGAATTTTTTTCCATTGTGAAATGAGTACTCTTCAGTCAGTTATACTGGTAAAAGTGCACCCTTGTTGCTCCTACCCTACACCCGTCGTCATTGTCAAACAATGCCAGATGATAGACTCTTTTCCTTTTCCCTCCTTTTATTTCTTTCAAGTGTCAGTAACTTTCATTCTATCTCATCAGCTCCAATCTTCCAGCCCATTGTTTTTGCACTGTCATGTAGAGCCCTCCACTTAGTAAGCAAAAGAGACAGGCCCAAACCTCCAGAGAGACATACCTGGCACCAGAAATTACATTTCTATTGAGTTTATCTGCGACAAGCAATATCAGTCTAGTTTGTTAGAGTAGGTGGAAGACTGCTTAAAATATTTATGTTTTCACTCAAGGTTTCCACTGAAAGCAAAAAAGCAGTCGGGCATCCAGATGAATGAGCTTGTGCTTCTTAAATGAAAGTGTTCTTTTCAGCTGCAAGCACTAGGTTTAGCTGTCCACACACACACACACACACACACACACACACACACACACACACACACACACACACACACACACACACACACACACACACACTGGAATAATTGATTGGCTTATTATTTAACAGAGTTAATAATCAGATGGCAGCAGAGACATGGTCAGGACAACCTGTCAAAAGGAACATAAAAATGGGAAAGAATGTGACATAGTTGCTGGTATCTAGCCTGAGTATTTTACACACAATTATCTCTAGTTGTTACAGAGGATGGTCTGAAAACGAGAACATATTCAGTGAGTGTCAGTTCTCTGCGTGAAAATAGCTTGTTGACGTCACAGGAGCATTGTCAATACAGTAACTCATATGACTGCTCATTGTAGAAAAGGTATGCCGAACAGAATCCGACATGCACCTTATGAAACTTAAAACAGAAGACCACACCGAGTACCACTCCTATTAGCTAAGAACAGTAAACTGATGCTACAATTCACACTTCTTACCGAAACTGAATAATAAAAGATTGGAAAATGTGCCTGCCTATGAGACTTTCTGCAGCAACATTCAAATGGTAGGGTCAGAATTGGGTATAAATGGCATGAAAGCATGGATCCATCCCTCCTTTTATAAATTGGTCAGATTGCTGGTGGTGGTGAGGATATTTTCTTTGCTCACTTTAGGTCCCTCAGTACCAAATTCACATTTTTTTAAACTACCTGAGTGCTATTGTCCACCATGCTAATTCATATATGACCACAGTGTATCATTTAGGAATGTATATTTCCCACCAACTGATGGCTGCCTCCAGCAGGATAACATACAGTCATAAAACTCAAATAATCTCAAACTGGGTTCTCATCATGGGTTCTCTGTACTCTACAATCACCAGATTTCCATCCAGCAGAGCATCTTTGGAATGTGATGGAACAGGAGATTCACATCATTGTTTGATGCTATCATGTCTGTATGGCTTGGAATTTCGGAGGAAAAATTCTAGCACCGTGTTAAATCTTTTATGGGGGCTTTGAAGGCAAAAGGGGGGCCAGTGCAGTGCTAGAAAATGTACCTAATAAGCTCAATGAGGGTATGTGACTGTTGTAAACAGTATATTCAGGAGGGATTTTTTTTTCTGCTGTAGATACACAAAATTGTCTGTCCATGTTTTGGTTGTGAATTAACGTGTAACCTTGTTCTCATTAGTGGGGTCTTTTGTCTTTACCAAAGACAGTTTTCTTTAGAATTAGTTTGTGGTGTGATGCCGGTGCGTCCGCCTGGCACCGCCGACCACGCCTCACCACATAGTTCTCTTTGATTTTGTTTTTATAAAACTAAGAAAAATATTAACAATAATTGCAACTTGATACTTTAATGAAGTACTGAAAACTTTCTTTGAACTTTTCTTTCAACTTGTATTATATTAGTGTCGCTTCCATACGGAAAGAGCTACTGATTACTTATTTCCATAGCACGTTTTGTCATCTAAACCTCTGAGACCTCCCAGTGCTCATTTCTTGTCAGCTTTAGTGGAGTCTGTTTTGTTCTGCTCTGTTTTGGGTGCATGCACACGCATGCCAATTGATTTTAGCCAGTGGGTGCAATTCCATTTTCTCTCGGGCTTGTTCAGAAGTTATCTGTATTAATGAAGTCTGAGGGAGAAAGTGCTGTTTTTCCACAAAATTCAATTGGCCGTGTGCTCAAAAGGTTACCAGGAGTGTTCATAACTCAAAGAGCGTCATCTTATTTATACTGCAACTACTCCTAGAACAATTGCAATTTGCACTCTCAGTTTATAGCTGCACCTCATCTGGAAAACACATCAGCTTTTCATTAAATACAAAAGAAAGTAGTGCACGCATGTAGAATTTCTAGATAATGCTACCCAACCAAAATAAGAACTGACGTTGGAGTGTGAACTTATGTAATCAGTGTTTTCCAGGGTTTTCAGTCATTTCCACTTTCTTGTTATTTCGTGCTTCTTGAGATAACGATCTGTCTAAACACTGAGCACAAAGCCCACAAACCATCATTAGCTCTGGAAATGTTTTGTTTGTGATTGTGTAACATGATCACAAATTCTGATTGCACTTTCCTCCACTTGGTATGACTGCACAACCAATGACCTCCAGCTTGGCCATCAAGTACATTAAACGGCTATACCAGCTGCTGAGTTTGCCCCTGCACTTAGGCGTAATGCATTTTGAAAGGCAATAGATCAACTGTGTAGAGCAATTTGCAAAATTACAGAAAATTGCAGAGCATTTCCGGTTGTCATGTAGATGCATGTCCGAAAAGGTACTAAATCTCTTTCTATATCACACCACTGTGCGAAGCAAAAAAGCTAAACCCTAAGCTTAAAAACCACTGGGAGGTGTGAAATACTTGCAATCCTACCATTATCATAAACTGTCAATATCTGTATTTATATTACATTACACAAGACTGTTTTTCTAAAATGACATTTCCATAAATAATCTTTTAAATAGTTTTTATGGAAAATTTATGATGGAAAAATTCACTATATGCCTACTGCTCTGTCTCATTTGTGCCCTCTGACTCATGCTTGCTTCATGTGACCGCAAGTTGGATGCTTGTTACCAAAAAACAGGCAGGTAAACCAACAAAATGATTTATTTTAAGGTGATGGAGGTGAAGCACACTATCATGCGAGGAAACAGTTACAAGAAACTGAAATGCACCAAACATATGCCCACTGCCTTGTCTTGTTCTCTTTTGCCAAAATAGCTAATAATTTTCCATATATCAGTGTCATACTAAGGAATGAAAAAGGGAAGTTGACAAATTTAATATCCACACGCACAACTTTTAAAAAATATTCACAGCACTTAAACTTTTTGGCATCACATTATTGGCACCTTGAGGTAGTCGTTAAAAAAAGTGTAAAAGCCACAGCAGAGGTGACAGATAAACTTGTTCTGTATTTGAGTATAAGAAAAAATAGGTTAGTAGCATAGGTAGGTAAAATAATAGATCACCAACATGGACACAATTAATGTGGTTGCTAAGTGATGTAAGCTCTGTAAGACTACATTACAGATGAAAAGCTGGATCTGTTAGAAATGACAGACAATAAAAGCCTGAATTCAACAGGAAAATGTATACATTCATGTAATGTTACTTAATCATTTGTTTGTTAGAGAAGAAGAAAATTAAAAGAAAGAATTTACCCTCATCATGCTTGGACATTGCTTGTGGTGTTCCACAAGGCTCTGTACTGGGTCCAAAATTATTTATTATTTATATAAATGATATTTGTAAGGCATCTGATATATTAAAATTTGTATTATTTGCAGATGACACAAATATTTTTTGTTCTGGGGGGAATCTAAAGGAGCTGCTGGATACAATTACATCAGAAATGTGCAAAATTAAAAAATGGTTTAACAGGAACAAACTATCGCTAAATCTAAGTAAAACTAAAATAATCTTATTTGGGAATTCCCTTAGAAATGCACAAGTGCAGATTCATATAGATGGTGTGGAAATTGAAAGAGTACTTGAACATAAGTTTCTTGGTGTGATTATAGATGATAAATTAAACTGGAAGTCTCATATAAATCATATACATAACAAAATTTCAAGAAGTGTCTCAATCTTGAGTAAAGTAAAACACATTCTGGACCACAAATCACTCCACATTCTCTATTGTTCCCTGATTGCACCGTATTTGAATTACTGTGCAGAGGTGTGGGGCAATACTTACAAATGTTCGCTATCATCAATCTTTATATTACAAAAAAGGGCCATAAGGATAATCCATAAAACCGGTTACAGAGATCATACAAATCCACTATTCTTAAAATCAAAAATTCTCAAATTCACAGATCTGGTTCATTTTCTCACTGCACAAATTATATATAAAGCAATAAATAACCTGCTTCCTGACAATATTCTAAAAATGTTTTCTAAAAGGGAACGGGGATACAATTTGAGGGGGGAATTAAATTTAAAACATCCTCGTATCCGTACAACATTAAAAAGTTTTTGCATCTCTGTGTGTGGAGTGAAACTGTGGAACAGACTAAGTAAAGATATAAAGCAATGTCCGAGCATGGCACAGTTTAAAAAGCGGTTTAAGGAGATGGTTTTTACAGGGTACAGGGAGGAGGTAGAGATTTGATAGGGTGTTCTTGTCTAATATTTTCATGTGTGTGCGGGTGCACGGGTATGTTGGTATGGGTATATATATATTTGTAGGTTGTGTATCCTTTGAGGTGTTAATGGGGTTATTGAAAATGTGTATATGTGCGTATGTGTAAATACGTATGTATGGATAGATAGAAACATATATGTATATATATTAAAAATAAATAAATAAATAAAATAAAATAAATAAATAAAAAAAAAGAATAATAATTAAAAAAAAAAAAATACACATGACATATAATGTGATTGCAAGGAGGTATTTCGGTAGCCTATAAATTACTAGATAGTGGAAAAGGGGTGGGATTAAATAAGCTCATGCTTCTTCCTGCTCCTTTTTGAACATAAAAGATATTTGTAGTTGTGGTTGCTCATTTTCTTTTTGTTTTGCTTTGTTTATTTGTCTCTTTTAATTCTATGTTGTTGTACTTTTTTAACATGTTCAAAATAAAGATTCAATCAATCAATCAATACCAATAAAAAGAAAATTACTCATTCTTACTCATATTCTGCTGAAATGCAGTGATAAAAAGCTGAACTTATTGAACAAGTGTGTGACATCAAAGCATTACAGAGGAAAGAAGAAATAATGCTTCCGGTGGTGGAAAATCAGAGTATCTGGAAATTCCCTTTTTGAGTATTTTATTTCCATACATTTATCGTTTCCTTTTCAATAACCGTCTACTTTCCCTTTCCTTTTTCTTAACGTCATCTAAGGAATGTGTTCTTGCCGACAATATTCACATCTGTACACTGATGGTTACTCAACGCATAACCAGAGCAACCTCATGGTTTCGTCACAGATTCCATTTATAAACATGTGAACAGCCTCGACTGAAACCCACACGGTGCTGAGACCCAGTGTTCACATCATCTGAAACAGAGCAACATTCTTTATCTTCTTTGTGTTTTACAGTGACGTGATTGACACATTTTGGTTTTCTTGTACTGAACCAGACTGAAAGTGATGAGCCAAACTGAAAAAGACATTTAGACCAAAAAAAGGAGTGAATGACCCACCCATTAAGAACTACAACTACAATGATGCTATTTAAACACTCACTGTGATGTAAAAGGGGAAGACAGGAGCTATGCAGCTCTCGACCCATAAGTTACAAATTTCCCTTAAATGGGAGAGGAGGGGGAGGGGACTTTTTTCTGGTCTCATAAGAGCATTAACGCATGATTCATATCTTTTCTATAACCATTTAATTTTTGCCCAGCCCTGAACACTTCCTGCACACACGTGTGCAGAAGCAAACCTCGCTCCTCCTACGTGTGTCTTCCTCTTTCTGTACTTCGCCCTTCCACACTTCTTACTGACATTTCAGCTGTGGCTGTCAACGGGAACTAGCAACGAGAGCAAACTACACAGTACAGAGAAAAACAACCTCTTGCATCTGTAGCTATTGAATTGGCTGTTAATGATCTGGCTCAGCATTCATTTGAGATTATGAGGAACTGCAGTGGCTTGGCTGCATGTCAGCAGCTCTGAAAAGTCTCTTCTGAAGCTTTTTTTCTGATCTTCCTGAACTGAACTCTGCTGATCCTGAAGCAGGTCTGGAATGTGTCTAACACTCTTCACCCACTGGACAGCTTTCTACAAGATACAACTTTCTATCGACAAACAACAGGTGAGGTCATTCATTACTGACTGGAGTTCTGAAAACCAGATGCGGGAATTTATGTAAAACTTTTTATAAACTGCCCTAGAAAAGGACAAGTTCAAAGGTAACTTTTATTATGTTTGCCAAGTTCTTAAACGTAGTAAAGGTATTCATTTATTTTGAAACCGCACTTCATATGCTGGGTTTCTTTTTGTCCCCAGTGGACTGTTGTCAAGGGAAAGATGCTTGAGGTGATGTGAGTAACCATTGCAAAAATAATTAGGTTTGAAATGTTGATTCTCTGGAGGGTTGAATGTTTTCTGTGATTCTCCCAGCGGTGGTCACCACAGCACGCTGGAGAGGGCAACAGAAAACTGCTCTGCAAGAAGAAACTGTGGACTGCTTTACCTTTGAAACACCACTTTGGTATGAGGGAGGCAAGTTAAAACGCATATTTCATCTTTCTGTTTTAAAAGGGGGGGATCTGGCAATCACCACATCCCCCCTCTTTAGAGATAAGGCTAAAATGCTGCTCTCTTAACAATTCATAATGACAGCCAGATTTACTTCAGCACATAATGCTAACAAACACATAGTTGGCTCAGATGGAAGAAATGAGTGAAACAAGCTCTGGCCAGCTATGAAAAGTAGTCGTTTGTTTGGATTTGAAATGTACTGATAGATACAGCAAAAGAACAAAAAGATGTATGCAAGAGGAAAAAAGAAAAAAATATTGTTTTTAAGAAGGACCTGAACAGGACAAATGAACCATTACAGGCATTAGAGGTAAACTCTATCTTTGTAATAGGGGAATACCTGTTTGTCGTTAGTCATAGTATCCTAAGTGGTGACTAACAACTGAAATATTTTAGAAAAGTTTTGATTTAGGAGGAAAACTTTCCTATAATGCAGTCATGATAAGTCTCCCATTTTTAAAATTTTATGAATAATCCATTAAATCAAACCCATTTCAAACACACCTGCACACAGGCACATGTGTAGACACACATTATCGTTCTCTGAAGACGGCCTGTCTCCAAATGGCTTCTCTATTATTGAGTTTTCTGGACGTTAATAGCATTAGATGCTTCCTGAGCCTATAAACACACCAGGGTCAAGCCTGGCAGAGAGAGAGGGAACAAAACAAAGAGAGGAAACAAATATCAGCGAAAGCCACAGAAATAATGAGCAAAGTTTGATATCCTAATGATAACCATGGGTTCCCATTACCTGGTAAAATAGTACAGTTTTTTTAATGTGGGTTTTTTTTCCAGTGGAACACAAACTAAACATTAACCCCTTAATTGTCACAATGAATCAGTGTATAAGATTGTACTGATGGTGTAAATATAAATAAATACTTCGGTTATTAACTGAAACCAGAGGACATTTTCAAAAAATTCCGTTGTGATAAACTAAAATTTTAAAAAATGTTCAAGGCTGATGACACAGTTTCACAGACCAATAGAAAGCCTATAAACAGTCTGAAAGGAAAACCATAACACAACCAGTTGAACTTTGTAACAGTTCCTCTGAAACAACGTTCCTAATTATGTAGCATTCATGTGTGAGTTCTTTTGTATCAATCAGGTTCTGGCCTTAGTTAGCCTGTCATAGTTTGGTTGAATTAGTTTTGAACCAAACTGAACTCATGCTCGGTCTGCCCAGAAATATCCTTCTCAGTCAGAATCTAAACATGTCTGTTTAACCGCACTGTTAGCATCTGAAGTCAAAACATGGCCATGCTGTAGGAAATTCAAATTTACCCCGAATAAACCACGACACTGTTTTAACTGTGCAGCATCTTTTGTATCTTTAATGCATTAGTTGTCAATTATGACTATATATTTCAAACCATTTTTAGGTTTCATATTATTAATCAATGTGTCAGAATTTAAAACATTAACAAGAACGCGTGAATAGCATTCTTCGGTAACAGTTAAGCATGTCACTCTTTAACTTTTACATTAAACAGAGTAGATTAAAACAGGGGGACAAAAAGCCAAAAGCTGTGCATTACTAGAAAACAATTAGGTCTGTTATGTTAAGAGATGGTCATGTCCCATGTGAAATGTGTAGGATTTCATTGAAAACAACTGGACTTTAAAAAGTGAAAGTTTAGTGAACTCTATTTATTAGTACTTTGATGAGATGTATAATTGAGTAAAACATATAAAAATATTTATCATTTATACACATTAATGTGTTGCAAGCCCTATGATGTAAGTCATTTTCTGTTAAGCCTGCAACGTGCTGCACAAAACTCATGCGACACGCCTGTAATGTAACTGATCGTTATGCCTGCAGGATAATATGTATGGGATATATAAACGTCATAAATAATTAACTTAATTAAATGTTAATAATAATGTTTTGCTAAGTTATGCACTGTTATGGACACTATCTAATTTTTTAAACAAAGTTGACAACTTCATACATCACATATTGACATGAAGAAAGACAATTAGTGTCAAGTGATCATCTACATGTGTGCTCCAAATAATATATATATTTTTTAAATCTGGAAAGCTGTATTTCAAAATGTCCTTCTGCCGTTTAAAAGGCATTGTTTGCACCCCATACTTGTCTCAGTCTGCAAAATAGGTAGACATATCAGTATCGTAGCTTTTTTGTTATCTTTTCTGGACATAAAAAACTGAAAGAGCAGGAAATGCAAATATGTTCCATCATCATTTCAATAATATTTTCAGTCATAGAGCCTTTTCCCCCCCCCCAGGAGGTAGCTTACATGGCCTTCAGTAAGAACTGGAATCTGTTCACGGCCTTTGCATTGAATTATGCTTCTTCTCTACCAAGCTAGTTAGTGAGCCAGCATTAGCAGCATAATAATAATAATAATAATAATAATAATAATAATAATAATAATAATAATAATAATAATAATACATTTTATTTAGGAAAGCGCCTTTCAAAACACTCAAGGACACTGTACACAGCAGAATAGAGACAAGCAATAACAACAACAAACATAACAATTTACAAATTTATAAGGATAAAACATAAAGCAAATAAATAAAAGAAATTATGTGATAATGCATATTATGGGAAATAAAATGCAGCTCACATGTTACAAGTCACAGTAAGTTACAACAGATTGTTTGCAGTTATGCTAGCTTGGCCAAAAAACCTCACTCATCAGTGTATTACAAAGAAGACCCAACAAAGAGCTCAGAGGTTCTCTCAGATGCCTTGCCCACTGACCTTGTCGTTATACCACAAATCTCTCACCTTTTAAATGTCCAAGTTCAGTCGAATAGTTTCGTATCCTCTCTGAAACTGCACTGCTAGCTTTACTCTCATGGAAAAGAAGACTTCAAAGAGGAAAGGTTCATGTCAAAATAACAAAATCAGTCTCACAGCGGATTATTTGACCTGCTCTTTGTCTTTTATCTTTTTGAAACAGAAAGTATTACTGGATTATTATTAAATTCATTTTGAAATTCTTGTCTCTGCTGAGTTACGCCAATCTTTAAGATGTATCTGGCGTGAATTACACTTAGAGCTCTGTGATGGACCAGGTGTGATGGTGCATCTACAGATTAAATCAGGGAGAGAATTAACTGATTCATTTATAGAGTGCATGAATTTCACATTACTCATTCTTGAAGCTGCAGTAAACAACTACCTTCGTCACATCTGCATCTGTTTGTAACGTCACATTTAAATTGGAAATAACTGGTCCAACTCACTATATGACTGACAACTTTTTTGTCCCCCAGAATGCAATTCTGTGGGAGCCTGCAAGGCTCTTATTGTGCTGAGAAACAAAAAGTAACCTGTATTAATCTGTGATTACTGTAAAATGCAAATGATCAGTTTGCCTGTACACTCTGTGTGATCCTTGCCTGCAACTTAGACCACGCAGGAGAATAAATGCAGCAATTTATAGATAATTTAATAAAAAGCATTAACAACGAGTAATGTGCTCAGCTCAGGTGATCGAGTGCAGAAGGTTCTACATCAAGTTAATGTAAAAGGTATCAGTTCCTTAATGCTGTCTGGTTCCACAACAACAACAGCTTATCTTATGACATGTGTTCTCCATACAGTGCAGCTGAGGCAGGGACTTTTGGCAATTTCACTTTCTATTAAAACCATGGGTGCAAACTGTTAGCATCAAGCAGCATGACTAAACCCATACTAGGAAGCGGAGGACTCCCATCGACACTATGCCTGAACAACATATAGTGTGCAGAATCAAACTATCTCACATTGAGAAACATCAGGACAACCAAATTATTTTTTATCTCTTGAGCTCAGTCAACCATGAAATAGAATAGGGGATACAAAATATCTAAGCTATATTATATGTTTTTAAAGTATTACGGTGAAGTCGTGTTACCATACAAATTGTTACTGTATTTATTTTGATTTCAGGGATTTAATGATGTATTTTTGTCTTGCAGGTGATTTTTTTAACCAGGGGAGCTACAGCTAACTAAAGGAACCATGAACTCCACTTTTAAACCAGAAACAAGCAACAACTCAACATGCGTTAACATTGGAGAGAGTGTTGTCAGTGACTTGCTGATGTTTGTTTACATACTGGCCTTTGTTTTTGGTTTGATCTTCAATGTACTGACCCTGGGCCCCATCATTCAACAAGTGAGGCAAAAAAATGTCCTGGGAATCTTCCTGCTCAACCTGTCTATCTCTGACTTCCTTTTCATCATCACTATGCCCCTTTGGATAAATTATTACCGGTTTAACCACCGCTGGATGCTAGGTTCTGGGTCCTGCAGTGTAGCTGGCTTTGTCTACTACTCTAATATGTATATCAGCATCTACCTGCTTTGCTGTATCTCTGTAGACCGCTGTCTGGTGGTCAGCTACCCACTCCGCTTCAAGACACACCGAACTTCTTGCTACGCCTGGATGCAGTGTATCGTAGTTTATGTGGTAGTGGTGGTGATACACATCATAATGCTGGTCTATGATAATCTCACAGACGCCCATGATGAGAACAACAATAATGACCGTTGTTATGAGACCTACCCCATGGAGAAGCCTATTGCTCTATTCAACTTGCTCAGAGTAGGCCTGGGCTTCCTGCTACCTCTGCTAGTGCTGGCAGTGAGCTACTGGAGGGTGTTAGCCACTGTGGGCCGAAGTCCCGGCCTGAGCGCCCAGGTTAAGAGGAAGGTCCGTCTTCTCTCCTTTGGAGTCATTGGGATCTTCTCAGTTTGCTTTGCTCCATATCATATTCTTTTGCTCATACGCTCACTAGTATTTTATAATAACAATTTTGATAAGAGTCACAATGGGAGTTACTGCAAGTTTGAAGAACAAATGCACTTCTTCTTCTCCTGTACGCTTGCACTGTCCAGTTTGAATGCTGTGGTGGACCCAGTACTGTATGTGTTGGTGAGTAACGGAGTCTGGGAGCAGATGAAACTAACCTGGAGATGCCGCAGACGGACAGAACAAGTAGACTGTGCACTAACTGCTTACAATGGAGGAAAAGCT
Source organism: Neolamprologus brichardi (assembly GCF_056152115.1). Classification (NCBI taxonomy): domain Eukaryota; kingdom Metazoa; phylum Chordata; class Actinopteri; order Cichliformes; family Cichlidae; genus Neolamprologus; species Neolamprologus brichardi. The sequence goes on along the minus strand of NC_142117.1, from coordinate 22,838,945 downwards.
TCCACTACTAATTTAATATGAATAATAAGCTATATGTGATAGACATGTGTACAATTGTATGTGTAAGTGTGTATTGACATATTATAGGATTTTGCATGGCAGCTTTTTCAAACAAAGTCTTCCTCTCATGAGTTAAGTAACAGGATTATTTCCATCCCACTTGTGTATGTTGTTTTGTGTATGTATAAAAGGCAATCTTTGTGGTTACATTTGTATGTTATATCGTGCACAGTGTAAGGAGGAAGCTGAATAATGTATGCATCTCAGTCCTGGTTAATGTGATATTAGTCTCGGGTTCTGCTCTCCCACGAGTTCTTCAGTGTAAGCCACTTCTGGTTTTGTTGTTAGACCCTGTTGCCGCAACTCAAGAGCCCTTGTATTTTTTTTGTCCAATCTATGCAATCATAGCGTGACTGAGCAACCCTGATATATTTAAATATGCATTACCTCCAACGCATGCCATACAAAGCCTTTGTTAGCATAACTTTGTGTGCCCAGTGTCTGACATATTTAACAAGAAATAAATCAGTATTAACCCATACACCCAGTCTCTTAGTCTTCGCCATTAAACATATAGATAATTATAAATGCAACAATAATGATGTATGTATGTAAGTGTGTATCAGGGGTGTGAGACAGAAATGGAGAAAAAGAATAATAAAGTGAAAGAAAGACAGCAAAAAGACTGAAAGAGGAAGCGTTTGAATCAACATTATGTCTGTTACTTGGTTCATAATTTATACAGCAGCTTCCTCATGTGTCAGCAGAGCTTTTTTTTTAGTACACATCATTACAATCCAAGATGAACATTGACTGCATAGTATAAACCCTGAATTTTTTCAGAATTTTCAGAATTCTTTTCAGGGTTTTTTCAGTTTTGTTTAATCAAAGGTCTACACTGCTGATTTCCTGAATTGTACAATCATGTATATGGAGGTTTGCTACTCTGGAGAATTCTGGTATCTGTTCACATGATGCCATAATCTTCCCATCAAATTCACCCTACCATGGAGCTATGCCCATAGAAACTACAAAAACCCCAAGAGCTACATTTCAGACTCTACAGGTCTCAGTCAACCTATGACAAATTGGCCAAAAAAGGGAAGGACACAAGTGTTACAATAGCCCAATGTCCAGACCTCAAGTCAACTGAAATGCTGCGACAGGAACACAAATAGCTGTGCATAAAAGAATGGCCACAAACCTCAATCAACTTAGTCAATTTTATAGAGAAGAGTTCACCAAAATTCTTCCACAATAATGTCAGAGAATAATAAATTAATACAGAATGACTCCTTTAGATATTGCTGCTTTGGGTCTAGCAATGTGTTTTTTGTTAGTTTTTTTTTTTTAAATAAAAGGATAAAGATAAAGCCAGGCTTTATTCCTCTGAAGTACAGAAATGTTCTGGTTTCTAAACCTTACTTTATATTTAAACCCTCACATACATCATGTTTAGATGCTTGAAAAGCTCTGTTGGCAAAAAAAAGAAAGCATGTATCTAATTTTTGAATGGAAGTCACAACTGGTGATGCTGAAGCTGCCCCATCAATTTCTTTTCAGATGCAAAAGAAAGAAAAACCCATGTTCTTTTCACCACAGTTTTAAAGCTTGCAGCATTTTGAAGAAGAGTTAGTAAATTAATCAGGTTTAAAGAAATTAATGTTGCAGTCAATCATCTTGTGGCATTAGCTCCAACATCTTAAAGATCCATTTTCTCCAGACTCATAGGAAAATCAATGCGACTTCATTGATTAGCTGTTATGACTCATAGCATTGTAATGCAGACTTGGAGTCTTTGGACATAATAACGGAGCACTCAATAGAATTAAGTTTTTCATTTCCTTTTACCCTATTGAGCTGATTAATAATTAATATTTCGACTGAAACGCAGCAGACGTCCTGCTAGTTATGTTTTGTATTTCATAAGAAAGAAGCTCTCATAATAAAACTCTTTTTTTTTTTTTTTTTTTACAGTGTACTGTCTTTGTGTTTTTGTTTTATTTTTTAAAAGCTAATTCTGCTTATTAAAGAGTGGACCTTAAAAAAAAAAAGAACATAATTGAAATATTTTAGAAAAGGAAGACAGCAAAGTTATTAAATGTACAATAAAGAGTTTGCGATTTACTTGTGCTGCATCACATCCACTGAAGCATATTAAATTGAATGACACGTAGGAGGGTTTGTCTCATCAGAGACTTGTTCATGTATATTTGTGTGAAGCCATTGTCCATATCTTAACTGTAACAACAAGGGTCCGAAAAATTGAAGCACATCCAGAGATCATACAGGAAATCAGATAAAAGCCAAGCATCCAAATTTTTACATGCAAGCAAAAACATCTTACATGGGTATTAGTCAGAAGAGCAATTTACACAAGAGAAGAGGCTAGTTATACATAACAGCGTACAACACTGGCATCATTTTATACACAAGGAACAAGGAAAAGTTTGGAAGTTGTGTGGAAGAATCTGAAAACACAGCCATGCCAGAAGCTGTCTGGGCATACCACTGAAGATGATCTTTAAGGGCTCATTCGAAGAACTCTTTGGTCACACATTGTATACACAGCAGACTGATACTGGTTAATAAGACACAATTAACAGAATAAAAGCAGTTAAAAGATCCTACATACATATTTTTCCAGTCACACAGGCCTAGAAATGGTGTGTTACCACATTTGCAATGGAAAAATGTGAATTCCCTGACCTGTTGGCAAATGGTTGCTAATGGTTGTCACTAGATAAAATGAATCGCAAAGAGGTACAGGATACTGCAACAAAAAAGTCCTTGAAATTGTTTGGTTTCTAGTGGGTTGCCATAAAATCCCCGTAATTACATGGAAGATACACCAACTTCTCACTGAGCAGCAGTGAAACAATAGCATTTTTCTTTTTTAAAATATTGAGGCGAGCAACCTCGTTTTTCAGTTTAAACCACACGTTTCAGTTTCACTGACGTTCAGAGAGAAGCTGGCAAGAGCTTGCAGATAAGTTGGCCTCTTCCATGCAAACTATGTGCTGCTAACAACAAAAGCAATCACAAGAAGGATTTACTGCACTTCCTTCTTGGCAACCAGTTTAACAAGGTGACCAGCTGGTTGGGGACTACACAGTTAGAACCAGAGTTACCCTACAACTTCTCTTTACCCTGTGCGACTGCGGCCTACGGTAAATTATTTAAAAAAACAAAACATAACAGATGACTACATAGATGAGGAAGATGAAAGTCGTGCTGCGAAAAGTGAGAGGTGGAAAGAATTCTTCTTTGACACCAGGAGGCAGTTGTAGGGTTAGCCACATGTGAGTGTGCACAAGAGAGTTTCTCTGGCTTAATACAGTCACATAAATAATGTCCACTTGGCTGCCTGGGAGCTGGGTCTCTTGACACAGTAGATATATTCCAGACTCCTCAGACCAAAAAGGGTTGCCTTGCACCCTCCAGTGCTTTCAATCTTCCAAAGCCAGCATGATAGCTAACAGCTTCCATTTCCCAAAGTCACAGTTACTCTCTGTGGGTGCCAGTTTTCTGCAAATAAAGGCTAACAGATTAATCTTGTTGTCAGCATTAAAACACTGGGGTAGCACTACCCTAACCCACACATTCAAGCATCGACCATGTTGCGTAATTGCTTAGGAAGATTTGAGGATGACAGAAGGGCAAAATCCATATTTGATAATCTTAAACGCATGCTCTGTGGCTTTTGTCCAGTCTAAACATTAGTGCAGCAGAGCAACGCAACAGAGCAGTGGTGATGTATAAGTTAACTGTAGCTGTATAATTTAGCAAAGCCCAGTAACGGTTTTTAGTGCACTAACTATGTTGTAGCCAATTAGGATGTGCATTGAACTTAGAATTACCTATGCCTCATGAAACAGAAAGACCGAAAAGAGGAACTGTGAAGTATTTAACTACAATTTATCTGTCTGTCTAATCTACTGATTAACTAATGTGACACAGATGTTACGAGACAGTGATGAGAAAAATAGCCCAAATCAGCAAGTCAACAACTGTGGATACATGGCGTAAGAGATGTATAAGTAAAAGAGGAAACAACAGCAAAGTCTAAGTGGCAGTGCGGTAATGGAGAAACATTAGAACTCAGTGAAAGTTTCAAGTGTCCAGTTGTCATTCTGAAGGAAAAGGGACTTTCTCTAAATCACATCATGGCTAGACTGAAAGTTTCCCAAGTGTCACTACACGGCATGCTAAAATGTTTTGCAGAAACTGGATTAATTATGTCCAACCACAGTGTTGCACAACAAAAATGACCACACCAACAGAAGATCAATACACAAAGCTTTGTTCACTGAGACACAGAAAAACAACTTGGTCACATACAGAGAACTTACGAAAGAAAACAATACGTGATGTCAATTAGCAAAAGTATTCGCAAAAGAACACTCTAGTAGCAGTGTCAGTGGATGAAAAGACAAAAAGTAGAAATTTGTGTAAAGGTAGAGTACATGGCAGAGGTCTAGGACTGGTGCCCATGAGCTTGTTGTATGTGTACCTAAGAAAACATCAAGTGTGTACGATCATGTGAAAAAGGGACAGGAGAAAGCACATGCAAATTTAAGACATTTATTAAACTTCACTTCAAGTTGCTGCAAATGAGGTTCTGCAAGATATTGAATCATGGGATATACTTAGTTTTTCACAGGAGTCTTTTGCAGTAAGTACAAAAATAGTCATACAAAAAATGCAAATTTTTTAATGACTAACTATACTTACTAAAAAAATACACACTGTTACCATATTTTCCGCACTGTAAGGCGCACTTAAAATCCTTTAATTTTCTCAAAAATCGACAGTGTGCCTTATAATCTGGTGCACCTTATGTATGAATTCTGGTTGTGCTTATTGACCTCGAACCGATTTTATGTGGTACACGGGCTCAAAAATCTGTCAAAAATGTTTTAGTATGACTTTGGTAAACTATGAAGCCACACTGCTAATGGATTCTTGGAGCATTACGGCTGCAGTAGTCAGGAGCCTCGCGGAGTAATCTGGGTCCAAAACTGTCCTTTTCAGGTCCCAAAGTCAAACGAACACTGCGGCATCACTGAGAGTTACAAACTGTCTAAATTCTTTCATCTTTAGTAAAATTATCAGTGTAGCTGCTTTACCAGGTGTAACAATTAAGTTTAACATCCAGGCATCCATGAAAACAGAGTTTTTTTAATTTAACGGAGTTAGAAGTTAGCAGGAAGTTAGCTCGCTAGTTTCCACCTAAACATGATATGCCATGTTCTGACTGAGAGATTTCTGAAACAATTAAAACGTACAGCTCTGCTATCACTTCCAACATAAATGACGATAGAAAACTAAACAGCAGTGACGTTTGTAGGGTTACTGAAGTTGGGTTAGCTGGTATATAATGATGTGCTACGTGATCGATAGCAACACAGCTATGTTAGCATAACATAAACAGTGAAACTGGAGGATGAACGCTAACTTTTTTCCACTTGATAAAAGTTAGTGGACAAATAAGTTAATGGTTATGGACAAATGCAATCACATGGCAGGATGCTGTAAATCAGCGGTCCCCAACCCCCGGGCCTCGGACCGGTCCTGGTCCTTGAGTTGTTTGGTACCGGGCCGCGAGAGTTGAGGCTCAGGTGCGAAATGTATGGTTTTCAGGGTTTTTATCGGTTTTCAGCGTTATTTTGTTATCGTTTTGATCGTTAACTCGGTTTTCCTTGGTCTTTTCACGTGTGTTATGAATAAATCTTCTTTTTTTCGGTACCAGTACTAGTTTTATTTTGTTGTATTTATCTGCGACACATTAAAGGCTGGTCCGTGAAAATATTGTCGGGCATAATCTGGTCCGTGGTGCAAAAAAGGTTGGAGACCGCTGCTGTAAATGGACCAAATTTCAGTCAGGAGAACAACTGAGATAACCCATCCACAATACGAGGTTAGTCATTAATATACTGCAACAACATAGGAATAGAGCAGCTGCGAGAGAATTCAAGATTAATGAATTAATGGTATGGAAGTGAAGGAAACAAGAAGAATGAGTTGCGTAAAGTTTGACTTATCTGACTGTTTTGTTTCGCTTAATGCGCCTTGTAACTCGGTGCGCCTTAGGGTCTGAAAAATATGGTCAAATGTGTGTGTGTGTGTCTTCTTAAACACAAATTAATATTACTGTCAGTTCTAATGCATTGATTCTATGAACAAACAAACATCATCCAATGAGCCTTACCATAGTTCACTTCACCGCATTTCAGGCTGTTATTTTATAATGTACAACATGTTGAAGTACATAGTTGTGAGAAATGGCACAGAAATTGTCTTTTTTTTTTTAAATTCAAAAATAGCAAAAAACAACAACCAAAACATGGCATTTTTGAAATTGGCTTAAATACATAAGACCTGGTTTTCCACCCATTACATTGCTTGCACATGCATGGTTGTTCAGTAATTGAAATTAACATATAAAGCCACAGTTCAGTGTCTTTTTTTCTTCATTGACTTAGTCACAGATAAATAAAGTGGAAATGTTAGCAGCTTTTGCACACTCATAGCTTACCAGCATAATTTACAGTTTACAAGAGAATACTTGAAATGACTCATACTATTCACACTTTCACACTGATACGTCATGAAGGTATCTTTATGGTTGGCAAGGGTATATTTTTTTTTAATATTCTTTTGTTGTGGAACACTCATTAAAATAATAGATTTTTAGTGGGGAAACCCATGTCCACATCTGAAGAAGTACTGTCTTATCATCTATATAAGTTTACATTGACGTAAATACATTCAGGTAAGGAACATTGCTGCCATCAACACACAGAGTGGGGGTGGGTGCTGCCATCAACACACAGAGTGGGGGTGGGATCTGCAAGTGTCTATTATGTGTAGCGGTAGGGCATTTGGCGAAAGAGATGAAATTCATTTAAAACAATACAAACAAACAAACAAAATCACTTTTAAAGAACACAACAATAACTCTTTTAAACCCTTTCAGAAAAAAGCATCAGGACAAAAATCCAATTGAGTAGGGGTAAATGCAGTCTCAAGGTTTACTTAGAGAGAAAAGCCAGAGCAACCAAGCTGCCAAGCAACAGACAGCAAAGTAATTTGATTGTTAAAAGGTGACAGTTGGCATCAGCGAGCAATGGCTGGGGAGCTGTGGCTCATTAGTTTGCACTAAAGGTTCAATGGATATGTTTGAGCAAATGGTGTTTGCTATTTTTGAATGGGCTGATTAGATTTGTTGATGGACATTTTACCCTGCACTCTGATGCATTTATTGCATTTGATGCACTCTATCTATCTATCTATCTATCTATCTATCTATCTATCTATCTATCTATCTATCTATCTATCTATCTATCTATCTATCTATCTATCTATCTATCTATCTATCTATCTATCTATCTATCTATCTATCTATCTATCTATCTATCTGTCTATCTGTTTATTCATTCATCTGTCCAAATAGAGAGCTCTAGACAGATCTACATAGACAGAAATTAGCATCAATGAAAATCTTAGCTTTCTAATTAACCGAATGAACCAAATTAATTCTGCTTGCTTGCAATTTAGAGCACATTAGCATGTCCTCTGGTGAGTCTTTATACCCAGCCTATGAAAGCATTAATCATACTTGACGGCAAGTCAATGAGAACGGCATCAGCAGAGTAATGCTTTACAGTTATTGTTTTTGTCTGTGCTTTAATTATCTAATAATTAATTATTGTGCCAGTCTCTTTTGTCAGGTAGAGCCAGAGCACTTAACATTTAACTATGAGCTCTCACTCAAGTAAATCCTTTATTAAAATGGTATTGATAAGATGTAATTGAAGACGATTTCCAATGCTGCTGCAAGGTGTCATATACAGTAAGATGCATTTTTATCATTATTGCATATACTGTGGTTTTGACCTGCAGAAAATGAAGAGACTGCATACAGCATGTATGCAAAAACACAAATATATATTTAATTACACATACAACACACTTAGACTGTACCACCTAATTACGTTTAATAAACCTAAAAATTTGTTATCCAATAATACATGTAAATAATTGAATGACATTCAGTTCTGTGGACAACATAAAACTATCACATGTATTTTCCTGATCCACATCTGGTTTGAGGAGTTCACTGTACGGTCAGCTCCCTGAAGTCAAGTGTTTAATGTTTAAGCAAACCGGTCCATGTAACCAGTGTTAACACCCATGATCTCAGCCTCAAGCATAAGTCTGCTACAGCTGAATACTGTTTATACCCCCACTGGCCTTTTCAAAGCTGCAGCGTCTGCTTAGCCTCTGCAGCACTGCCATCTAAGCACAACACAGGGATCCCAGTGGACTCTTCACTGGTCTTCTTTCTTCTTTACCATCATTAGATCTTTTTTGTAAGCAGTGTTTTTTTTTGTTGTTGTTTTTTTAGCACTGCCTTAGAAGATGCTACAAGAAAGGACTAAATGCCATGATGTCACAACATGCTGGTAAAGCATGAAGAAAATGGTTTAAATAAAATTTGAACCGCTGCATTGTATTCTCCTGGATGTCTCAGACATTAACACTCATGCTGGGGTGCAGGTGCTAACTTGCGGATAAGAATGGGCTCTGCATATCAAGAGCTGCTACAGTTGCATTGTGGGTTCAACTCCTGGATCTCTCCACCATCCTTCTCTGGTGGTTGTGGCAAGGACAGAGATAACCTTTGAGGTGCATTCGCACCTTGCTGTGCAGTGAGGCATAAATGAAAGGGTTGTAACATGCAGAACTCATAGCCACTAAGTGGCAACATACTTGTAAGACATTTATGTAGCGCTTGCCCATAATATGGAAGTCCGGGTCCAAGTCCAGCAACAGGTTCAGCACCTACAAAACACAATGGAAATAGTTATTATTGCATCGAATCAGCACTGATTTCTTAAACTATAAGGAACATTTTTGAAAAGTCTAACCAAGCTGCTTCTCTCTTTCTGCCTAGAAAATCACAAATTAGGAGGCAGCTTGAACTGTGGTAATGGATTTCATAAATGTAAAATTTGCCAGCATAATTAGATTTGGTTGAACGCTAATACTAAATCATTCCACGTCACAAGTTAAGTTTCGGTGTTTAGCAGCAGGATTTGCAACATGCCAACTGCAATTTATAAAACCAGATCATTTCACTTTTGACTCATTTGGACACGTTTCACTAGCCATGACAAATACCCTTCTCCTAAGTCATGAAGGAGCCTTGCAGAAGCCACAAATTTATCTGCAATTTGCATGCAAGATTGACTTTAGAAATGCGACTCTACCAACACTTACGATCTGCATTTAAGCAGTGCATGCAAAGTGCTTTTAGTGAAACAAGGCTCTGAGTGTTTGCAGCCATATTGTAGTGTCAACTTTTCCTTCCAGTTCAATAATGTGACAATGAAATCCTAATCTGTTAGCCTTTTACATGGCTCATTGTGGACATAATATTGGCTTTGTGGACACAAATATCTGATGTTGGGTTTCCATAGTTAATGATGCATAAAATTGAATCATCCTAATAGTAGTTAAACCTGCAGTTTTGCAGCATTTTGCTGCTATTGAGGTTATGAGTTTCGAACAGATACATATAGAAAAATGTTACTTTCTTTGTCTAATGCCTATAGATAAGGATTAATGGAGTAATGGTTAGAATTCATCAATGTCTTGAATCACCTGGAGAGGCAGCCAACACAGGGCAAAGGCCAGCACTGAGGCCACCAGCAGAGAGAAAGTCTTCTTCCTCCTTTGGCTCCAGCGCTGCTGACTGTTTGATGGCTCCCCAGGCACTGAATAGCGCTTCAAACTGATAGTAATGGCACAGTAGGATACGCTAACTGACAGCAGTGGGATCATATATGAGGTTATTAAAATGAAGCAAGAGTAGAGAAGCCGCAGATTGCCACTATTTGGCCAGAATTCTTCACACACTACCAGGTCAATGCCCGTGGGCCGCAGGTCCAGGTAGTCTGTGTAGTAAGATGGAGGTGCGGCCAGGGCCAAAGATAAAAGCCAGACACCCAAAGTCACTGCACCGCAACCCCACACAGAAATCCTCCTCCGTACTGGATGAGCTGAGACAAGGAAAAAATACAGATATAGTATATATTAGGTAAAAACAATAAGGATGTTATTTCATACAGAAATTAAAGTGGCCATGTATAGAAGTGTGTAAAAATTAGAGAAATCTAATTATTTTAGCTCGGTCATCTCAGCATCAGGAGACTAAATCTGAGTGGTGAATTTGCATTTCGCATTACAGAAAACACATTTTGGAATATAGTAAGATTAACAGTAAATTACTGCTAATCAGTAATGGTAGTGTCAAGTCCCTTACCTACAACAATATAGCGGTCCACAGCAATAGCAGTGAGTGAAAGCACTGATGCAAAGACTGTGGCACACTGCAGCAAGGGAACCAAATGGCAGAAAGGTCTTCCAAAAGCCCAGCCATGGCTGTCGAAGGCGTAAGACACTGTCAGCGGAACACAAGTCAAACACATCAACAGGTCACCTGCTGCTAAGTTACCGATGAAAACGTTGGTGGCATTGTGGAGTTTCTTGTCAGCCAGGATGCAAGCTAAAAGGAAGGAGTTTCCAACAACAGCTACTACCACTACAAGGCAGTACAGAGGCAGGAAGAGAGGCTTGTATCGCTGAAGGAGCTCTATGCCTATGAACATGTCCAAGGGGTCGCTGTGGTTGAGTCCTTGGTCTTTGTTTCCTTCTATTCTTGCTCGTGGTGTTTCATGACTTGTGTTGCCAGTCATACTGAAATCCTTATCCATGAAGACATCCATGTCTCTGCACGCCAGCCTTAAAAAAGACACCATCAACAGTTATTGAATAAATACTGCATGGAAAATCAGCCATTGATTTTTGTAGTCTTCAGGGATCCAGTAGACTGACAACATAATAACGCTGAAGTGACAAAATTCAATTATAACGGGTAAAAATTCATTAACCTAAATAACTTTATGTTTGCAGCAAATTTATAGGAACAATTTCTCCAGTGGCGATGTATGTGTAATGTAAATAGTGTTCATAGAGAGTTTTTTCAATGCAGGTTTTCAGTGTTGCTAGCTGCATATGTAAAATGCAATTTCCCATTCTGATAATGGCACATTAACTCAATTATGTTTGGAAAGTTGACTAAAGCCATAACAAACATTTGTTCCTTTATAACTTTACTGTACAACCACAGCTCTGTGTATCACTCTCTTCCTTGAAAGTCTATTGAGGCTGAAAAAAAGGCACCAGGACTGCTTTACATTTGTGAAGATGTTTCACTTCTCATCCAAGAGGTTTGTTCAGTTCTAAAAACAAATCGTGGAGAATCCCACGTAACCCTGAACACAGAATGTAGATCTCTGTGTACTCTGCATGTTAGTAAGCTAGATGACCTTGTTGCATACTGAATCTTTAATGTGAATGAGGTATGTCTTGTGGCTTTTCAGCTTCTCATTTCACCACATTGACTAATATGTTGTTTTGATCCAAAAGTCACCTGTTAGTGATGGATCTTGATCTAACGTGTACTCCTGTATATTATCTCTTAGTTCTAAGTGCCACGAAGGTGCTTATCTCTGACAGCAGTTAAAAATGGTGGATCTGATTCACCTTAGCAAATATGTCATCAGACTCATAGTTCATGATCTTCATGCCAGTGCAGAGATTTGATTTATTTATTGCATGAATCAGGATACTAAAAACTCACCTGCATAATTCTTCTGAAACTGTTATAGGAAGAAATGAATAATGTCTAAGTTACTTTCTTGTGTATGAGGTTTGAGAATAAATGGCTTATTTTGAGAAATGATTTAAAAGATTTACTGAGTTATCCAGTGAGCCATCTAAGGTGATGGACTTTTTTTCCCATCACCTTGGATTTTTTTTCCATGTAATGTATCATGCGCTAGAATATTATACACCTTCCTTTCCCTTCGAATAACTGACAACTCCCAGTTCTAGGCACCGCTAGCCCAAATGCAGTCATTAGAAGCGGATTATCCACAGACCAAAAAGATCATAAAGAAGAAATGACTATGTACACCTCTAAGACTTTATTTTGCATGAATTTTATGTCTTAGATAAAACATTAATCTGTGATTGTTATGGATAGATGAGTGGTAATATGAGGGTGTTTTTAATCTAATAACAATTTACTACACAACAGGGTGCACGGACATGCCCAGACATCTTGGCACTGGTTTCAGGAATATGTCACTCAAGGTATGATCATCATTTAGGGTAATAATAACATATATAATACTGGGTATTACAACTGTGCTTAACGGTCTTTTCACCCTGGGAATCTGTGTATGTGTGTATGCATTCATGACAAATCTTAACATCCTAGGACCTGGCGTCCACATATGTGGACATCACATTTTGGGATGTCTAGACCAAAATAATAAATTCTGCTCTACAAGGGTGGGATATCCACTTACGAGGACATCATGCTGTCACCGTTCTATCGAAATTTTAAACATATGTCCTTATATGTGGATCAAATTTTTCTCAGAAACAAAAAACGGGTAAAAAAAAAAAAATCTGGAAATTTTTTGTTTTTACATTCATCGGGTCCCAACATGGCCAAATATCAAAGAGAAATTAAAAATGCATGCCATGGAAGTGTTTGGGTCTTAGGAGGTTAATCGTGGAGATAATTACATTTTCAGATGTCTGTGAATCATTTCTGTTAATGTCAGCTTCTCTTTCTTTTGAAATCAAAATTGCGACCTTTATCCACAGATCAGTATTCACTATATTTATACTGACGGTCAAATGGATTTCCTTTCAACCAAAGGATTTTTTTGTTACGTTTCTTTTTTTTTTCTCCCTCAAATAATACCAGATGCAGCTAAAGCACACATTAATATAAGAAAAAATGGAGTCACATGGAGTTCTATACATTGCCAATCTACTGAACTTCAAGAATTCAAATAGGCAACTTGCTACTTTCAGAGGTTGCAGCTTCCCGTGAGCACATGGTCAACCTAAAAATATTATTTATTCTTGCCTGTAAATATATTTTGGGCCCAATCAACTGGTCTAATGCACTGTGAGAACAGTCAGATTTCTAAGTGAGAATAGATATGGAAAATAATGCTGAAAATCATTTAAAGTTGAAATACTGAATGTCTATAAGCTTAAATAGGCTGTAATCTTCTCCTTAGCATATTGCCAGTCTTGATATAACTTAATACAGTGAATTCACAAGTTGTTTAATTTTTTTCAGAGTAATTTCCCCAGTGGCAGAGTGAACTGTCGTGTCTGGACAGGCTTGTATTACAGCATGTCTTATCAGTTACATTATTTTTTCTCTAAAAGACTATCAGGCTACACTGAATGAGACTCAACACTTCATCCAGAACTTTAACTTTTGGCATTTAACTGTCTTGTTTTTGCCATTGGAGTAAGAAGTAAAGTACTGATTTAAATTGATCTGAAAAAAAAAAAAAAAAACAACCTTAGGACAGCAGAAAGATGAGTATAGCATGTTTTGTCCTGATTAAACTGGAGCTGTGGAAACCACCATCATATCTAATGTGCTATTTGAATTGGCATTTTCAGTCAGCATCTATAAAGGCTTTGTGTTGGCTGCGTCTTTGGCTATCGAGGAAACTTATCCATGCGTTACATATGAGAATTTACAATATAACGCTGACATTTGACTTTAAAGATATTTTCTTGAACTAATCGGTGTTTAAAAATACTAATTATACTTAATCATCAAAGGGATATCAATCAGTCCAGTTAGGAATCTGACTTCATTTCACCTGCTGTGATGAATTAAATTTGAGAATCGGTGTACAGGAGGGTAAGAACATGAAAATGCCCCAAAACATATAGATTTTAGCGGGTGGTGGCCACAGATCATTGCTCTCTCTTTATCCATCTCTGGGTCTGTTTTTTCTTGTTAGTATGCATTGCACTAAAGGTAGCATAAGATGGTACTGCAGCCCATTCTGACTGCACATTTTGCCCAGTTGCCCAAGAACGGCACATCCATACATGCTGTAACACAAATATTTTCTTTGTCACCCAGGTCACTCTCAAGCCTGGCAGGAAAAAACTAAGAGACAAGGCTTTGCACAAGAAGAGCTGGAAGGGATTGTACATGGGGACTGAGTCAGCAGTGGAACCATAGCTCTTTCTTTGTACAGCGAGGAAGAGAGCAAATATTGCCAGAGACCTACAAAATGACCTCCAGTAGGCTGCTCTTGTGGATGCTTCTTACCAAAATTAGACTCCGTTAGGGTGGGGTGAAGGCCCATAATCCTTTAGTGTGATAGTCTAGCACAAGGCAGTGTGAATGGCAGAGCCATTTGCCAGAGAACAACAGAACTGGCACCTCTGATGCCCCACAGATGGGAGCAGGTCCACACTGAACACAGCTATAAAAGAATCTGGAGACACCGTGGTAAACCTTACACCACATGTGTGGCACTTGTAAAGTGTGTTTTCTTTTACGCCCAAATATCTGCCAATGTACTTGTTCGTATAAAGCTTTATTTGTTTATTTATTATTCTGTTTACACATTATTTTAGTTGCAGTGAGGGGCCAGAATAAGCTGTCAATGACACATTACTGCCAATTCTGCAGAAGAAGCGAGTGAAGTAGACGGCGCAAGGTGTGGGAGTTAAAGAGAGTCTGTGCAGCTTTACCGACAGCGCACATGACAACAACTGACTCATGTGTGCATGGACCAAGTAAGTAGTGTAACTTCCTCATCCATGTGGTTGATCTGTGTCAGAAAGTTCTGTTTGCACGTCAGCGTGCCCAGTCTGCTCTGAAAGTATATCAAAGACTTAGTTCAAAGCCAGGACCTCCACTCCATCACGGCAAGCTTGTCAAATGATGTCAGGGCTGAGATGAGGGTGGAGCTGCAGAATGAGAGCAGTAGTGCTGGATTACTGTTGCTTTGTACAATGAAAGTGAGAGGGCTCTAAAGATTAAAGCCACATACAAAGAACTACGTATAGAGCAGGTTTGAAAATATGGCACAGAGTAAAAAGAAAATAATTTTCTAATGAAACCTGTTTAGATAACTAACTAAATAAAACTGGGTATTTACAAAAAAGAGGAAGGTAATATTGCAGTCAGGGAGTTTACAGATAACTGTTGCAAATGATCCAGTGTGAGAGAAAATCCAAAGAAAACTAAGGTGCCTTTAAGGAGGTCTGTCAGCAGGATCAAAGCGATCATATTTGGTGGTGATGTACACTAGGTAAAAAGATGCAGAGAAGGATACAGAACCTGCCGGGTAGCTGAAAGACTTTATGAATAAGGGACATGCCATGACCTCAAAAAAAAAAGAAGCAAAAAAGTCCCAAAATGACCCAAAACCAAAGCTTAGCTCCCCCAGCACTCATGTAAGTCCCCACAAAGTGAGAGAAGGAGTATTAAAAAATCCCCAGTCACAAAACAAAAGGAACGACTGTCTAAATCATACAAGCCTTACACGAAACACAAATGGTACAGCTGAAAATGCCTTGTTTGTAAAGAAGGGTTGCTGGATATGAAAGCTGCCAGTGGGTGAGAAATCCCCTTATCAGTGTGTATCAAGACTAACCTTAAACTTTATGATCCAAAGGCTAAAATAACGGCCTGATGAGATTCCAGTTCCAGTAATAGTGAGTATGTACATAGTACAAAGACCAGTATTAGTGTCTATGAGGAGATATTGAATGAAACAGAAAAATGACTCGTGATTTTGAAGGCTTAGCTAAAGAACTAGTGGACAATGCTACGGCTAATTCTCCTATTTGTAACATTGAATGACCAAGATTTACAAAATCAATTATATTTTTTATTCAGTGTGAAAAGAAAAAAAGAATAAGACTATGAATTTGGCAGCAGCGCAATTACAGAGGTCAAGAAAGGAGGCTATTTTCCCATGAACTTGTATAGGACCAGCAGCCTTTTTTCCATTACAGCTATTGCCATCTGGTATTTCTAGCACTCAAATGGGCCGTTACAGACAGATTAGAGGCAGTGATAATAACTCTGTCACTTATGTGTTGAGCACAGCTAAACTGAAGTCACAGGGCATCACTGGTTGACCGAGCTGTGTGATTTTACCAGAACTCTGACATTCTGTACAGATGCAGACTTCAGGTCCTGTAAATCTGTGAGTATGGGCTGTGCATGTAAAGAACAGTGCTCCCCTGAAGTATTAGGTTCCATACTTAGTGCAGTTTAGACTCAAAAGCACTTGGACTTGATCTCAGCTATTACAGCTATTAGCCTACACATAAAAGAGATAACTGCACAAAGCGAGCCAGATATAAAAATAACACAGACTGAGTTCTTGCAAGTGCAGTTTCAGGACCCTGCCATATCCCATGTCCCCCACCTGAAGACGTCTGGGTGGAAACCATACAAGGATTTATAATTGATATGTTCTCCCTTTTTTCTTTAACCTTTGGCTTTCCTGCTAAAAAAAAGACTAGATGGTGAAGAATTTGAGAACCAGCTATTCGGGCAGGTGCAGAAAGATTAAAGCATTGCAAATAAACAAACAACTTCTTATCACTCAGAGTGAAACGCAACAGAAAGATTTAATTGGATCTTGCTATCAATGCCGTGGACTTTGTATAAGGAAAAAAGGGAAATTGCAGTGGCTATGTAAACAAAGTTGCACACACCCATAACTGCACAACCAGTGAAGCGCCTGAGGACTCTCCCTTTTATTTGCTTTATGATACAAATCACCATCTGCCAGTTGATCTTATTTTTTGCAATTAATGATGCGGAAGAGTGTAACTCTCAACTGCAATATCCTCAAAAGTGGCAACAACAAATGAAATCAGATTATGACATTGCATCCAAAAATATCCAAAGGTCTACAGCAAGAGTAAAACTTTCATACTATGATCAAAGGAGCTAGAGTACAGTTCTTTCACCTTTTGACATAGTCCTCATGTCAGAGCATTGTGGGTTTGGCAAAAGGCACTTGTACTGGGGAGATCTAATGCATATTGTGATCTTGCGAATGGGAGAAAATGTGCAGTAAAGGCTTAACATAGTAGAGAGAGAATCTGAGTCCTTCATTGCAACATGAGCTTTTGAGGAACAATTACAGAGTACTATGTACTAGAGATGGACCGATCCGATATTACGTATCGGTATCGGTCCGATACTGACCCAAATTACTGGATCGGATATCGGCGAGAAATAAAAAATGTAATCCGATCCGTTAAATATCAAAAAAGCACCTGCTACACGGCGTAACTCGGCTCATAACCGTAGCACGTCGCAGCAGTATGAGTCACGTGATAGAGCCGCCGTGCGTATTTGTAGCCTTGCTAGCAAACCAGCATTTCATCTCCGAGGAAGTTTTCCCAGAGAGAAGTAAAGCAAGTGTGTAAGTTCATCTCTGAATGTTTGTAAAGCATTCCCACCTTAAGCTTAACAACAGATATATGGAGCGACTGCCTCTCTCTCTCTCTCTCTCTCTCCTGCTGCTACTTCAATTGCTTAATGATCAGCTGATCGGCTTTTCTGTCCAGAGTCCGTCTCTCTTCTTAGTTTTTGGCCCACTTCTCACCAGAAAGAGGAAACCAGCGGCTGAACAACAACAGCACTATTAAGCTTGATAAGCTGTTGTTAGAATTTATTTAATATTACTTTCTACACCAGGATCTTTTTCTACGTAGCTGGTAACTGTGCAGGGGCGGATCTAGCAAAGTTTAGCCAGGGGGGCCGATAGGGCATGAACAGGGAAAAGGGGGCACAAAGACATACTTTTCTTTCTTGTTCTCATTTAAAATATCTAGCTTTGAATAAATAATTATCTGACTCTTACAGCCAAAGTTTTAATCTGATGTAAAATATATAGAAGTCCATTACTGTATATAGTAACTGTTAAGTCTAATATACCCTAGTAAGCTATACTACTTTTTCCTTTGGGAAGATACCATCTGTGCAGTCTGCAATTCTGTTGAAGAAAGATGTTGAATCTATTTAATTATTCTTGAAAAATAATTTATTTCTGTGCATTTTCCCCCCTGCATCAAATTAAATTTGATTACATCGATTAAGCATCATGAGCTGGAGGGTGGGGGGTGGTTCCCTATTTTTTTTTTTGCTGGGAGTTTGCAACCCTATTAGTTAGGTTGCTTGATATTTCTGCTAAGTACTCTTTAAAATACCAGAATAGGGAGGATTGAGTAGGTTTACGTTTATTAGATTGATCAGTATTGCTGAACTATGAAATATTTTGGGCGCAGTGTATTTTTTACATACAGGTATAACAGAATAACTTTAGTGTTGTTATTTATTTAAACTTGAGTATAAACTTATACAAAATGCAGCAAGATATTAAAAAAACGTTTTATTGATTAAAAAACACACTATATCGGATTCATATCGGTATCGGCAGATATCCAAATTTATGATATCGGTATCGGACATAAAAAAAGTGGTATCGTGCCATCTCTACTATGTACTATGTTGAGCAAAAGAAAGCACATTATGCCAAATTAAATTAAATACCAGAGGACCCAGCGAGCTCAGATGAAATGAAGCATTACTAAGCAGAGGATCAGAGGTTTGGTGTCTTCACCACCAGCCTGGGTATCAATATGTTATGCCAACAGTAACTCCTAAAATTCAGGAAACAGCACACCAGCCTGAGTAAACTGGACATGACATCCAGTAGGTAATGCAAACTGTAGCTGTGCTAGGTGAACAGGAAACAGAACTGCCTGACACACGGTGAGTCATGTTTTTAGGAGACATTAACACAACAACCCACTATATGTGAACTCACTGGCAACAGCATATGGGCAATATACTCATAATACATGTCTACAACAAATTCTGAATGTATAATGATTATACTTTGATTATATCTTCTTAAAAATTAAAATGTCAAAAACATTCTATAACTGTTGTGATTTATAATATAACCATGTATCATTACATTATAACCAATAAACGCTCTCCTCTGCTTCTGTAGCACAAAAAACCCTGATAACTGACATCTGTAAATGTCAATATTAATTCAAGATTAATTAACACTGAGAGCACAAAACGTTTTTGTTTTCTATTAATTGCAAACTAGTGTGTGCTTTCAAAGCAATGGTAGAAAATTTGTTGAATAAGAAATACACAAAAACATGGCATGTTGCACCAAGGGCGTAGATTTGGTTTTGGCATTGGTGGGGACAGATGATTCAACCACCGAACCCTGCCCTGTTTCTTTTTTTTCCTTTTCATCTTTGCTTCTTGATAAAAAAAGGAGATATATACTTGTCTGCATATGTTATTCTACATGCTTTTAAACCATTTAAAATTACAATTCATAGTTTTATATGTGAATTATATAATGTTAAGTTACTATTAAACAAATGACTGACTAAGTATTTTATACTTTAGTTTACTTCAGCCATATTTCATATAAATCAGATATCATACAAAAATAAAAATACCTTAAAATACAGTCATGACAATAAAAGAATATGACTTTAAGGACTTAACAACATTACTTCAGTTATACTATACCAACATCTCTTATACATTAGCACTAAGGGAACACTGAATGACCTGGTGGTTTTTGTCCATAAAACTACTCATCTAAGATTACCACAAAGTAATAGATCTCTTAGCAAAATTATGCAACATTTTAGGCACTATTGCCCCGATCAAATCAGTGAACTGGGATGTTTTACTCTAAACATGAACTACTGTTACAGCTACTGGTGTCCCACACAACAACTCAATGTCCACTATGTGAAGGAGCCAAACACATGCCTTCTCCTCTTATTAACTGAGATAAACTGCTGGCATATTTGTTTTACATCTATACTGTCCAGTCTCTCCTGGTGGACATGGTAACACGTTATTCATGGTTACATACAATTTTAGACTGATGTGGGCCAAAGCCTAAAACGATGTGCCGGGAGTTTGCTGTTCTCCCGGGTTCAGATATTTGAAGTTTGCACAGCTACATTCTCGCCTGAAAATTTTTTATAAGTTTATTTTGCAACCCAGAAAGAGTAATAAGAGGGGCATGTATTGCCTTGCATAGCCTGTAACGTTATTATGATGGACAGATTTTATGAGTGAACTTGACTTTAAGTGACTTACAGGTTTCTTTGAAAAATACTTTCTTATATCCAGGTTCTTTTTGCTGCCATCCTCCTCCTTGCAGGTCCTGGCAACGCAGGATTGCCGCTGCTAAAACTAAACAGAGCTCCCTGAAAAGCACAGCCAATCACATTGGCCATATTTGTCACATGATATAGGACTCCAGTAGAGAACGTAATCTAACTCTTTCTGCACCACTGGGTGAATGAGACGTTGACAGATCGCTTTTTTAAAATTTCTATCGGTTTTGTTTTGTTTTTGTTTTGTCCCCACCAAAAATTATTGGTGGGGACAATTCAATAATCGCTGGATATTGGGGGGGACATGTCCCTTCCGTCCATGCCAAATCTACGCCCTTGTGTTGCACCGTGATTTCACGCAGGCCTGTGAATCTAAAATCCAACTCAAAACCTACCATTAGGTAACATTGGATAAAATTTGGTGTGCACACCTGTACAAAGGCACGAAATTGTGCCTTTGACCCTTCCCCTGGCTTGTCTTCTCAATTACTTCCAGCTGCGTTCCCCACCTGTTTGTAATCTCCCTGTGTTCTTCTGTGTGTATTTAAGTCGCGTCTACTCGTGTACTGGTCGCTGGTTTGTCTGTGAATCTAATGTATATTTTCTGTGTTTTTTCCCTGCCGTCCACCTTCATATGCCTCTGCTCACCCTCCTTCATGTTCAGGTTTGCTGTTCTGTAGTTTAGTTTGTCCCAGTATAGATTAGCTTTAGTTCTGTTTTACCATTTTTTCACCTTGTGCTTTATTTTACAATAAACCACCACCAATAAACACCGCATCGCAGTGAGTGCCTGCGCTTGGATCCCCATTTAATTCCTCCACACGGCTCACTCCGTTAGCTGTGACACCAACTCTGAACAGAGGGAGACAGAGGACTTAAATACACATAAAGGTAGCTTGACAACATGGAACATGCAAAAATGAAACACAAGACAGACTGCGGAGACATGAAACACAAGGAGAGACACATGAGAACAGATAAGGGCGACACAAGCATAACTAAAAGTTAAACACAGAGGACAGGACAGACTCATAAACAAGGAAACATAGATGAAACAAACTAAAGTAAAATTCAACAAAACCCTAACATTTAACTAAAAATAACACAAGAACATTATAACAATATATTATATTATATATTATCAGTGTTGGGGAGTAACGGAATACATGTACCGCCGTTACGTATTTAAAATACAAAATATGAGTAACTGTATTCCGTTACAGTTACCGTTTAAAAAGGTGGTATTTAGAATACAGTTACTTTGTTGAAATAAATGGATTACACAGCGGTACTTCCCTGTTTCATATTGTGGCGGGTCAGGCCTCTTGGTTTTGTTTGACAGCTACGTTCTGTTGTTCCAGGTGGCAGCGTTACGGTTGCCATGGTTACAGGGTGACGCTCTCTCTCTGCGTGTTTCCTGGGTGAGAGAGGCCTTTTTGTTGTTGTTGTGCTAAGCTAACAGAAAGAATGCTACAGGCATAGCTCTAAAGAATGTAGCATCATAGGCAGTGTAGTCCGTGCTGCAGGGAGAATGGACTGCCATACACGTTATGTGTCTGTGAGCGAGGGAGGAGAAAAAGGAAAAATACGAGCTGTCATCGAGCAAAAACGGGAGCTGGAAGCATGTAAATATAATAATAACCACTGCAGCCAAGAAGAGTGCCTGACAAGCCCAGTTGTAAGTAAGCTATTAAGACTCGACTGTACACTGTGTTCGTGTTTTCCTCCAAAAACAATAAGTTCTGTTGGAGCAGCCTTTCAACGCCTCTCTCTGTCTCTGGCTAACAAAGTTGACCCAGACAACATGAACCTGCTGTATTAGTCAGAGGTCCCTTTACTACGGTTCAGAGCCGCGGACCTTCAGTAATAGTAATAAATCACAGCAATAGTACATTCATGTAGTTGTAAACAGCATGATAATATATTAAGTAATCCAAAGTATTCAGAATACGTTACTCTCATTGAGTAACATAACAGAATACGTTACAGAATACATTTTGGGGCATGTATTCTGTATTCTGTAATGGAATACATTTTAAAAGTAACCTCCCCAACACTGTATATTATATTATAAGAAATCAAAAATACAAAATAAACTCACAATTGTGGATCACAGACCCAGGCCCCTGACACTCAGTCTATTTAGCAATTGAATTGAACTGAAGAGCAAATAATCCAAATGCATGGTTGGTGAAGAGTCTGTGCTCAGTGATGTTCTATTGACAGCTTGCTTGTTTTGCATGTCTCCTCGGTGAAGTAATAAAATGAATTTCTTCTGTAATGCTGTCATGATCTGAGTGGTATATCACATGCAGCCTAATCTAGGTTTGAGAGTGGGTCAATGATCATATGGGGTAGGATGTCCTTGGGGAATAGCCTAGATGTAGGAAGTGTTACTCAACGGTAACCTCAGACCCTCTGTCAGAACATGTGCTGGTAATGTGGGCCCTGGCAGGACATGAGCTGGCCATTTGTGGCTAGAGCGTGTAGGCTGTTACTGAATGATGAAGGCATTGATGCCATTGACTGGCCCTCACGTTGCCCAGCCCTGAATCCAACTCAGAACCTGTGGGATGTATCAGTGCATCCATAGACCATCTGTTGTTTATGGGGGCCACAAACCCCACCGAGCCACATTATGAAGCAAATCATTTCATTGATTTCATTCCCAGTGATTTACATTTTTAGCTTTTTAGGGTGATTTTGAATCTTGCTCTCAAAAGTTTGATGATTTTGTATTTCCAGTGACATCTTATTGCTCTCAATAAATTGCATTGTCTTTATCAGTAAAGATTTTCAACTTGACTATTTCTTTCTTTAAAATGTGACATATGAGTCAATTGTTCCCTTAAGTTTTTTTTAAGCAGATCATGACTTGTAATAGACTGGTCTTCATCTACTAACAAAAACAACATGCCCACTTCCAACTTAATTGTTTGCTGTGGATACTGAGTGCAAAGTGTTCCAGGAGACCATGCACACCAGTCAGGACAGAGCTTTCACAGAGGAACAAAAACAAAGCATCAGCCTCCTTCTGTGTTTTGTACAGGGAAACACATTACCATTCAGAACACTAACCCAAATATTTATGTGTCATACATTTTATTTGTTTTCCAGGAAGGTGCCTGGATAAACTTAAGGTTTTCCCTGAACAAGACGGACGTTTAAACATCTGGTAGCTGATTGAAATTCTACTCAGTAATCTATGAATAAAGCATTTTTCAGTCTTTTATTCTTACTGTAGTCTGCAGCAACTGCATTTAAACAGTACATATGGGGGTAAAACATTTAGCATTTAGCATACTTTTATCTATTGCTCCTTTCCTAACTCTGTGTTCACACATAATGTAATGCAAATTTGTGAGGCATGTTATGGACTTGCACTTAAAGAACACTTAAGACTTGCTGACCACTCACAGCGAGATGAGTGAGTGAGAAAGTGAATGGAGCAATGCAATCAGGAGCAACTTAAAAATGGAATTCACTTCATCCACCGAAAAGACATTCATCTCAAGTTCAGTGGCAGCCCATCCAATAGTTTTGGAGAGACTTCCTAAACATGATGCGGTAACATAAAAGGAAAATTTAAAATTGGAGTACAAAATTTATGGCAATCCAGACTAGTAGCACTGACATCCCCAGAAGCAAACATATCAAATGCTAGTTCTTGCAGTGCAGTTTGTGCAGCTGAATGGGTTGATGCTTTCCAGTCAATAGGTGTCAGACCAACTCAATATGAGCAGAAGATTATAGGCTGACATGTGTGACCTTTCCAGAGCATGTATTACTTGTACTAGCTTTAAAAAATTTTGCAAAAATTCTTATTTCTGCAGTGCACACACACCCATAAGTAAAAGATTCACCATCACAGCCAAAAAAAAATATCACAATTTATGAGTCACTTTTTGCCACTGATATTAAATCCTGTCTGACAATTTTTCAAAAGGTCATGATCCCAGTCAGGCTGAAATTAAGCCCATGGCGAAGCTGCTGTAGAATACTAAGATCCTCAAGATGGAATCTGCCTCTCAGGCTTTTGTATGAAGAATAAAGAACACAATAAAATATCAGTATTTTAATTAGGTCCGAGCTCTAAAATGTGGGAGCACAGCTGAGCTATCTGTCCCTTCGCACAGAGAACAAATGTTTCAGACTGTTGATACAATCTTTAGTAGAAAGATCCACTCTAGTGAATCAGTCAGCTCACTCAGCATGTTTGACAATTTTCCATGTTTAATTCAGAACCTGTTGTTGTGCACGTGCCAATAATCAAGAGCAGGAATATGTTTTCTGATCCCATCTGGCCTCACTCTATCTACCTTATCTGACAGCTTGAAAGAAATCTACCCTTGCCTAGTAACACTGTTGCCATGGCCTTTGTGGAAGCCATCCAGACCCTGCAGCTAATTTGTGAAGCGTGATGGGAATTGAGAACCCTCAAAATGCAAAACAGGAAGAGCAACTCCTTTAGACTCTCTTGCACCCCAGTTTGTCTGCTCTCCTTATTTTTCTTTACGTTGACCTTTTTGTGGCCTCTCTGACTCTACTGACATTTCCTAACCCGGCACTTGATAAAACTCCTGTATTTATGTCATTCTGAGGCTGCTGAGGCATCCTGAGAGAAAAAGAGGCAGAGGTTGGACAAATATGAGACACAAATGAGGTCAAGGTTCAGTCTATGAAATTCTGATGAGGTAGCTTAATGGTGTCCCTCATTATTTGAATTGAGTATGTAGGCTTGCTCCTGGACGACATTATTGCCTGCTGATGATTCCAGTGCAGACACCTCAGCGACTGCTGGACTAACAACTTTGGATGGCATATTTTTGTCTCTACACACAAGACATTCTGTGTGAACTGGTGCTGTTGCGAAAGCCTAAACTAGATCCTATCTTAAAACATCCTCAAGACAGTAACAGTGGAATTATAAACAGCAGCATTACTATCTTTCTTAGTCTGCAGGGCTAATGATTGACTCCTAAATGTTTATGACCTTCTGACCCTTTAATTAAGAGAGGTCAGAGCCTGCCTAATAGTATTGGCTCTGTCTTGGAACAACTTAAGACTTGTTCAGACACACACATATAAACATTCAGTGATTGCAAGGGGCAGAAAAATTAACACTTATACCTAATGGTAAGATGAATTAAAACTAAAAGATGTAACCATTTCTTTCCAGTTAAGAAGATCTTTTTAGAAGAGAGCATTTAGAGCATGTTATAGCCAACAAAACAGATTCTTCCTATCAGGCTATTCTATTGCCACATTCATGCAAGGACTTTCAGCAGTTTAATTTCCCAATTTTGTGGTCTTGTTTGCGATCACGTAGTAGTGTTCAGCTCAGCATTTTTTATTTTTCCAAAATCCACACATTGTGAAATTCTTTATCCAGCCTCATATTGGCTGTTTCCACATTCACGCAAGAAGAATTTTAGTTCCTGATTTTGTGGTCTTGTTTGCGATCGTGTGTGTGTTTTTGACAACCTAAAAATCTAGTACTGTTCAGTATTTGGCTAGGTAATTGTGGCAGTGTACACCAACCACTCTGCATCTCTATTCAATTAGAGATGCACAGAGATGCAAAGTGCTGCAGATGCCATGGAGTACCAGATTTTTTTTTCTCCACAGATTGTGAATTTATGTGCCTACACTCATGTTTAGAGAACGCCAGTGCTGATGATGTTTTTTTTAATCTAATTTTTATTATTTATTTAGTTTTGTTGCAAAAAATTAATTCCTCTGTTTTGCTCTGGATACATACAAGCATTATGCAAACTTGAATGAATACAAATTCAGTAGTGTGAGCTGGATTCCCAAAACAAGCAACACAAAAATGAAGTCACATCACTGAAAAATAGGCTAGTGCATTCAGTACAGTACATTTTTTACCTCTTCACCCACGACGATGACACTTGCTGCACAGCAATCAGCATGTATTGGAAGATGTCGATGTTTGGTAAGTAGGTGCATCTCTAATTTAATACCTTCAGGTTTTTTTTTTTACTTTGATTGACCATAAATGACATATCTTGTATTCTATGGATAAAGATATACACATACCTGTTTTTTGTGTGTTTTATCCAGAAAGTTTCATCATCGTAAATTTGTCATGCCCAAGAGAAATGAGTTTGATTCCGTAGCAGTTCAAAATTATAGTTGGCTCTAAATCTTTATTGGTGTTTTGCACGAGTACATTCAATATGAGACCCTGGACTGTGCCTGTGTGTTTTTGTGTTATGTGGATAATTTCTATCTTTGTTTTGTAAAAATCCCTTGATCTAAAACCAATAAGTAAATAACATCATAAGTAAATTCATAGAAATGTCATCAAAACTCCTGTATTTTATAAAATGGAACATTTCTAGTTTGCACCTGAACACCCTTAAATGATTGCTAAATAGAGCACAGACACATTGTTCTAACATGTGTATGCAGTCAGAAGTATGAATTACACCAAGTACCCCACAGCCTGCAGAAATAGTGCGCGTGATGAAAAATATACCAGATTATACAATAATGATTCAGATTTTATGGCTGGCTTTCAGGACTAATAAGCACTGATGCGCCTTGTCACAGATGCCTTCCCTCTATGCCTTGCAATGTGCCTCATTCTCCCCTATAAACACTGTTTGCCAGACTTCTTTCAAACCTGACCAATGGTCTTAATTGCCGATCATCCTAAAGAGACCCACTTTAATGACAGCGTTATTAAGTGACTACGTTAGTACAGCATTTGAGCCCCTTTTCACAGAGAGTTCCAATGACTTTGTCCAGTATGTTCCCTCTGTGATGACTGCTTTGTGAAGATATTTATAAAATATATATGCTAATAAAATCTAAAAAAAAATATTAAATGACAGCATACAACAATTAGAATTAGAATTCTGATTTTTAGCAAATAAGACTAAGACACCTTATATTTATACGCACTCCTTAATTTAAAACAATCAAAAATAAATCTAATAAAAAATTAAACATTTCTATAAACATTAGTAAAAAAAACACTATATGTTTTTGTCCGTTTCTTTACTTGTGTGAATCTGTATTTGTAAATGTCAGTGCATGCAACAAGAGAGTGGATAGAGATAAAGCATCTTACCTGTGCAAATTGGAGGCACTTAGAAAATCCCTGTGTGGTATCTCTTCACTTGAGCAAATTAGGTTATTTTCTAGCTATCACCGTTACCCTTTTTCCCCCCCGCTTCACGCCTTTTCTTTCTTGCCACAGCTCTTAAATCTCTAGGAACAAATGTCGTATTGCAACCTACACAGAAGCCCACACTGGTATGAAGAGTCAGGCAGAGAGATGGTGTTTCTCACTCAGTCTGAGCAAGAGTGACAGAAAGAGGGAGAGAGTAAAAGGGACCTACATAACCTATCTCCCTCAAATCCTCAGAAAAAGAAGTGCCCCCTCCCACGTATTCTCCTTTATTGTGTCTGGCTCCACACTCACTTCCCATGTGCACACTTTGCACGCACAAATGTATCCCTTGCAACATGCTGTGAAGGCGTGTGTAGCAAGTTTTTATTTAGCCTCAGGGGTGAGGACAACCTATTCTTTCTGCTTCATGTGCTCTATAAAAGCCTTGATTGCTGACAGAAACTCAGACACCTAAAAGGGAACAAGAAAGAAAATTAGTACCAGTGTAAAAAAAAAAAAGAAAAAAAAATGGGGGGGGGGGGGGAGAGGCGATATTTACTGTTTGGTCTTCAGGGAAATGAAGAAGACTTGGTGTCCAGTCATTGCATTAACAGAAAAAAAGCTGCAATTCTATATATTCAGTATAACCAGATAAGCAACAGAGTTTGATGTAAACTCACATACACTTGCTGCTTCTGCACAGTTTGCCAAACAATCATAAATTCATCCATCTATTGTTTTTTATGCCAAATTGACCCTAAACAAAATTAAAAGATTAAAAGTATTAATACTTCTAAAGTCATGTGCTGCCACTTAATTACCAATTCATCTTGATTTTGCCTTTTGTGATGCAATGCCACCTCAGAGAACTACCTGCTGACACATCAACATAAAAAACATCAAGTAATCATTTGCTGCCTTTTCTCTTCCTTCATTTCCCGCTCTCTCTCTCACTCTTACACACGCTCACTCTATATTTCTCTTTTAAAAGCAGCTCTTTATCACTATTGTTGGGTGTGTGATGAGTATCTAACACTTGAGTTCTGACCATTTCTCACTACATCAATTGAGGGCATCAATTCAATACCAGATGGGGCACTCAGTAGAACAAACTATTCTGACAAACCTATTGAGAGGTCTCACTATAAAAAGATTAAAAAAAATAGCAGAGTAAAAAGAGACAGATAAGGGAAAGCTGTAGATATGGATTGCTATATTTCAGAGGGACTTTATGCAACAGGTCTTTTTGAAGGTGTTGGTAAGAAACAATCCCTGCTTGATCTGTCTGAGCCACAGCTCTGAAAGCTTGCAAAGAAACAGAAAGGGGAAAAATAAACATAGAGCATCACAAAAAGATAAATGCAAGTTTGGCTGATAAAATGCCAAACATTTAGTTCTTAAAAAGTTTGACAGTTTTGGTTTGCCAGCTCCTAAATGTAACATCTTTCATATGTGGTCATGCATGGCTTTATAAAATACCACTCTGGTTTCTTAGACTGACTAAGTAATTATAGATGCTTCTGTTCTCCACTGATATATGAATAAGCTTTCAGCATTCAGGCTCTGAGGACATAAGCACACATTTATATAACCTTGTTATCGGTGTGTCCCAGCCGTCTGTGTAATTGAAAGATTGTCTGTGTGTGAAATTACTTTGTTGTAGAGCCATATTGATGTGTCAAGAATTGTATACACATGTAAAATTCATTGTGTGTATACAGTAAACTTTGCTAGCCTATATAACAAGTTTAGCTTTAGGACATGTGGATTTGTCTAATTATAATAATGTTTTCTGCTTCTCAGCTCTGTGAAAAAAGATAGACAATGTTGTTAATTTTAAATGTTGTTAATTGATTTGTTCAAAGTAATTCAGTCACTTTGCCATAAATAAAGTAGATGAAGATGGTTGAGCATGTGATCCATTGATGACCTGCCTATGGTGTAACCTGCCTATAGTCCAATGTCAGGTGGCTTATGTGCCAGTCTAGTCCAACCTTGTATTGGCTGAGAGGTTAAGAAAATGAATAGATGAATAAGTGTCATGTATTTGCTGAAGCATGGCCACTATCTTTATTCCTTTAGCAGAGATTCAGGAGGTTTATTCACGATGAAGTTGTCCTTGTGTGAGCACTGAGCCTTTTGCACTTCCCTAAAAAAAGGTCAAGTATGTGACATTGGCGGCCTGATGAATGCATTAACTCAGCATGCTTGCGCAGTGGTCAGGAAGGAAGAAAATGGAAGTGCAATTACAGTAGGAAAGCAATAATCATTATTTTTCTTTTATGGCTCAAAATGGTTTCATTTTGGAAGTTAACTACACAGAAATGGCAAAAGAAAATACTTAAATCACTATCCCAATATGAATGTAGTTGAAGAATCAGTATACTTAACACCAGTTAAGATATTGCTGAATCGATCATATATTAACAAGATTTAACCTTGCAATAGTAAGTAGGGGAAAGTACTCAGATTGCACTGTATAGCCTAGAAAAGTGTAAGTGAGAAAATGTACATCTAAACTTTCTTAAATACAAGCTGTAATATAATCCCAGGATTTGCAATTTGTATAAAATTGAAACATAGTTATTGCCCTGAACAGTATACTCTTAATATGAATGCATCTGTTAATGTTAAATCTGTAGCCAGTGACACTGGAACAGATTTGAACTTCTCAAAGTAAAGTCTTCTTTTCAGTAGGAACTGTGGAGGAACTCTGACATTATTTAGGAGAAAGAAAGCACAGAAAACACAACAACAAAACAAAATAGCATTACTTCAGGTAACCTAATGGATAAAAAAAATACAAAAGTGAAAGTACAACAAGGGCGAAGGGGAAAAAAAAAGACTTAAATGCACTCAAATATAAAACTGAACATTTTTCCTAACATGACACTGCGCTTTGCAGAAACAAAGAGGACATATTTCTTGCCTGTGATTGGACAGGCTGATGTCACTTCCCGTTGTTTTCATTTGTGTATCATATAAGCTAATTATGAGAGGATGAAAGAAAAGAATGTGCTAACCATTCTGCCTTATTTTCAACGTAAGACACTAAAAAACTTTCCTTTTATTCAAAGTTTAAGAGGAAGTCAGCCGAGTACTGTGCATATGCGACTGTGGGATTGTGTCATAAGACAGGAAGTGGTCGTTCACCACTGAGAACGTTCCGAAAGTTGTTTTTTTTGTTGTTATTTTTTTTGTTCTTGTGGTGCAACAATTTTTTGGGGGGGTGTTATGTTTCTTTGAATTGCTGCTGTGTTTTGTGAAGTACTGTGGTGGTTTTCTTGTAGTTGTTGAGTTTTTGTTTCGTCTGATGGGTTTATGTTTAGCACTTTGGGGCTGCTGTACTTTACTCATGACAAAGTGTGATACAGGGAGACACTAAAACCCAAATTGTCCCCAACAGGAAGTGTGTGTGCCTCGCACGACAACTTGGTTGGTAATGGTGTCTGTGTGAAATGTGTGTGTGCTGAAAGAGAAAGACATTGTGAAGCTCTTTGTGGAAGTTTAGAAAGTGCAGTTGAACTGCAGTGTGTTAGCCTGGGCTTCAGGCAATTATGTAAATAAATCCACTAGGGAAGATTGATGGTGAAATCACTTTTCAATTAAACTTCTTTCTCAAACATTTGAAATGTGACAGTGGTCCCCGAGTATAAAAGCTGACCATGGTTGAGAATCTCTTTTAATGTGTTGTTTTACATAATTTGTAGGTGTATTTTTAAACGAAATATCATGATCTTGGAAAATTTGTTGAAACATGCGAAACACATAGGTAAAGCAGCATTTCATAGAAAAATGAGATCCCTGCTCAAGAGATGAATGCTGATTTTCACATTTACAGCAACATTGCCGCTGAACTACGATGTTTCGAGGGTGTAGCAGTGAAGCATGTCTGCCTTGCTAAATGTCACGGACAGTCTAATTTCGATTCAGTTCCCCTTGAGGACACGTTTTGTAACAAACAGTCATGGCAGATAAAATTGTCTTTCATGACCTGTCTCGGTTCTGAACTCTGTATGTCTGTATTCACACTCCACTGAAGAAGCACTACAGATATGCATCAGGGAAGGAGATTTTAACACATAACTCTTGTGGTTTGTTAGACTGCACCAAATAGGACTGTTTGCCCATCATTATTATTACTGATAGCCCACTGCCTATAAATTAATGTTGCCTCCTGCTGATTTTGTCTTAAAACAAGTCAATGCTGGAGGCTTGGGGACAGAATGAGCAGTGACCTGCCAGGACAAATGAGAATATCATAGTTGGATTGTGTTTGAGAACTGTTGTTGTTTGAAATGCTTTTGTTAGCTCAAGCACTATTTGCTGCTGTTTACTCTTATCTGGAATGGCAGTAGCTGGATGGGAGCTCTCATTTACAAGGACACAAAGCTTATGCCTTATCACATTGGCCATTTTTGACTGAAGCTGGAACTGCCTTGTAGTGCCTTATTGCTTTGTAAGTGCAACAAGCTGGCCATCATTATTGCATTTAAAATAATGTGAGACTGCAGATAATTAATTGTGCTTTGACCTTCGTTTGACCTTTAGAACATGCACAAATTTTGGATGCTTCGGAGTATTCAGAGTGTTTGTGTTTTGGTGTCATTTTATATTATTATGGTTTATGTTTTAGGTTCATTAGCAGTCTTTAGGTTAGTCTGTCTTGAGTTTCTCTGTGTGTCCTTGTGTCTTGTTTCCCTTTTCTGTTCCCTTCCTTGTACCATGTTTATCCATGTTTCCCCAGCCCATCATGTCTCTCATGTGCTCCCGCTCTTGTCTCCCTTTGTTCAACTCCTGTGTCAAGTGCATGTATCAGCTTTGCGTTCCATCATTTCCTGTTTTATTGTGAAAGTCTTATGTTCCATGTTCAGTGTGTTTAGTTCTACTTCCCCTGTCAAGTCGTGTCTAATTTGTCTCAGCTGTGTTGCTTGTGTACTTCCTGTTCCCTCATCATTCCTTGTGTATTTAAGGCCTCTGTTTCCCTCTGTCCAGTGTCGCGATCTCCATCATGGCTGTGTGTTTAGTTTCCTGTAAGTTCCAGTTTAGCTTGTAATTTCTCCGTTTCTATCAATAAGGCTGAGTTTGAATTTATTTTTGCCTGTGAAACCCTGTTTAGGTCCTATCCTGCTTGCTTTACACGGCTATCGATGACAGAAATACACAGATTCGGTATACTGCTACAATGCTTTGTGTAATGGCGGTGACAATTTTTCAGGCCACATTTGCTTTCATTTATTTTCAGTTTAGTATAAAAAAAATTCAGCTTGCTGCTACTTTTGTCATTGCTATTCTCAGGTTGGTAGACACTGTCTGTCATCAGTTAGTCTGTTCGCTGTTGACTAAAAAGGTTAAAACCTGTGTGTCACAGGCAGTTTGCGGTCACAGTTGTCAGACAGCTATTTGCAACAAAGTCAAGGGTGAAAATCTGTCAGCCCTATCAACACCGTGAAAGGCCTCATATCGATGTCACTTCTTAACCTATTTGAGGTGTCAGCGTGGCAAGATAACTCTAAGTTCCACATCAAAGCTTTTGCAAGTGTTAACAAGAACAACAGTATCGTTTATAAGCCCTAGATTATGCACCTTGCTACTAGCCATTACACTTTAAAAGCATATAACACAAATGACTAAACAGGTAGTTTGTAAGAATTTAGTGAAACAGCATTACACAACCTTATTTCTTTAATATAAATTAATTGCAGATCGGAAAATAAGATGGGTTGCTTTGTAGTCCTTAGTGTATGCTCAGTTTTCACTCCATTATCTCTGGATGTTTGTGTGTACCTCCCTTTTCCTGTTTACGTGTGGAAACAGGGATTTAAAATGGCTAAAGCAAGCTTCCACTAAGAATTTTCAGCACTGTTTGGATGATGTAAGATATAAATCTGTAAGCCACAGTGAGGTCTGCTTTCTGTCTCTCTCTTCAAACTCACCCTCACTGCAGATCTGTATTGCTGAAATATATTTGGAGAAAAAAAAGCTACACACACAACTTTTTCCCCCCCTTTACCAAATTATTTGCAATTCCCTCGGGCTTGTTACCATTTACTATATGTGCCTAATTATTTACGTGTCTGATTTGGATTCTCCTTCATTACCTTTTCTATTATCTCAGCCTCCTCAGATGTTGTCCCTTTATCCATCCTGGTTTTGTTTAGTTTCTTCTGGGTTTGACAAGACACCAAACAGAAGGCTTAATCGATCTGGCAGGTAGAACAGAAAAAAAAAGTTCTCCTGCTGGTCTACAAATTTGCTGCGTTTGGCATGCAGCTGAGTGTAAAGCTTTGTTTTCTCCATCTGGCTGCAAGGCAGATCAGACCATACTGTGATTATTCATCAAACAGGCACAGCTGGAGGAGGTCATTCACTGGCAAAAATAAACCATAATGGCAGTTGGATGTTTATACGTCTGCTGTAAATAATTTGCATGAAAAGAGAGTTTAGATTATGGTCCCTTGCTGGGTATCTGTGTGTATTATAAATCCACACAGAGTTGGCTTTTTATGAAAATCCATTAATTGATGCCATAACTGAGAATATTGTTCATGCTGTGTTATGATGTTTGTATATGCTAAGTGTGAGGTGAACAAAATCAGCTGTGTTTTTATTCAAGGATGAAACAATTTTGATATTTAAAGAAGTTGGGGAATAATTAGTGAAACGTGAAAATTACTTTATCTGTGCTACACCTAAATGTATACAGGTGTACAGTCATATGAAAAAGAAACCTTTCCCTGTATCAGCTAATCTGTTTCTAACAGGGTTTCTGATGCGCTCGTCTTTACAGTGTCGTTTCAGAGGTTTGCAGGCAGCACATCACAGGGTTGTGGTCTGCTCCTTGAATGGACCATTGCAACCATTTAATCAACATTCGAACACAGTCCTGTGGCCGGACAATGATTGTTGATTAATTTTAACCAAGATTTAGCTCTCAGACAGATGAGACCATCTGACACCTGTCTAACTCTAGAACACTTTGGTATCTGCAAGGTGTCCTTGAGTCCTGCGGCATTAAAATGGGCCCAAATAATCATCCCTCCACCAACGTGCTTGACTGTTTGGATGATGTGTTTGTGCTGTTATTCTGTTTGGTTTTGTCAAACCTTTTGTTAGAGCCAGACATCTCTACTTTGGTCTCATCTGTCCAAAGGAGGTTGTTCAAGAAATCTTGTTGTTTGTTTAGGTGCTACTTTGCAAACTTAATGAACTTTACATTACAGCCCTTAGTTAGCATGTTTAGAGTCTGAGATGTTGCACTTGGGTGTTTTGCAATTTCTCTGAGCATTGTGTGGTCTCATCTTGGGCTGAATTACCTGGAATGTTCATTCCTGTGAAGACTGTAGCATTGTGTTAACATACAACTAATTATGCAAACTGCCAAAACCTTTGCTTCTATGGAGGCGGTCCTACTTGATGATCAGCTAATCAGCTGGATTTGATTAAAGGCACCCGACTGCTACTTACTCAATTAATACCTATGGAAGTAGCAAAGGTGTACTTAGCTTTTTTTTTTTTTCATATGGCTATAGGCACAGTTTAAAGTGGGTGGCAGGTGGGGGAACCCTAAAATCAGGTGAAAAGAATTACTTATAAATAAGTCACACAATAATTTATTTTGTGAGGCTGTGATTAGCTAACATGTGCTGCTACTCTGTTATTCACTGGTATTTGTGGGATCAGCCAGAATTCAGCAAGATATAAGCAGATGTTTCATGGGCTGTATGGCTGATTTCCAACCCTTAGACACTATGGCGTTAGTATAAAAGCTGAAGGTGCATGAAACTCATCAGCATCATCACCTTAAATATAAATTGGTGTCTGCTACCCTTGATGTAACCTAACACTGACCATAAACATCATGTCTGCTATGGAGTCCAGTATATAGTGAATCACTAGGAACTTGACCGCAACATTGCAAACTAGCCAGTTAAATTGCACTTTACTGTCCCAAACTGCTTACTATGCCCACAGTACTTTCCTCCTGTTTGATTAACAGAAAAATTGTGTGAAAGGATTTAGGACACAATTCCTAAATTTCTAGTTTAGCAAATGTCACTTGATGAGCAGTCAGTGTCATTAAAAATAATCTCTAATCTCCCGCTACTATCCCAATCTTACACCTTTCTCCATCTCTCAGTCCATCTCACTCTCCCTGAGAAATACCGTGTGTTTAGCTAACTAGCAGGCACGTTTTGTGACAAACTGTGCATGTGCATGCAGAAAGAATTGTCTGTTTGGTGGTATTTGTTGAGCTGCTTGAAAAAAATGAAATTACCTCCCACTCAAAAAAAAGAAAAGGTGCCCTGTTTATGCTTGCTCATCTTCTGCAGGGCTAGTTACTTGCATTATGTCTGCGCCTTGAATGCATCACAGGAACGAGGAGAAAAAAAAACATGGCTTGAGGGTGTATATACATTAACAATATCATGCATTAACCTTTCTATCTGATTTAGCTGAAGGTGCAGGAAAGCTGTTACAGACAGCCCACTTCAAATCCCAGACTGTAGTGGTCATCACCACACATTCTTTACAATGTATTGAGGAGAATATGCAGCAGGTATGTAAAATTAAGAATGAAATATGTTGTTGGATTCCCAGGTTTTAAAGTTTGAACCAAAACATTGTGAAAATTGTTTAAATCTCAGATTGAATTCCTCCATCCTATATTGCCCTCTTGTGGATTTCACCATTTCACTTATCTCTCCATACAATTTTCCCCTTGTGATTCATGTTACTGATAAACAGTAGGGTGTGTACTACACGTTTTTTCTTGAATAGGCAAGAAGGAAGCTGCAAACATTAGTGTCATTAGAGCTTCTTCATGTGCGTCCAGACAAAGAGATAGTGTATGTAGCCTTTGAGATATAGTGCTTGTAAAATTTCACCTGTCAACACTTAGCAGGTGAACACACCAGATGACAAAATATTTTAAAATTCAGATGGAGGAATCTACTTATGGGAAGCACATGACTAAATTGAGCAAATATCAGCAGGTGCTACCAAAGAGACATTAATTGTTTTTAATTTTTAGTTTAATTTTACATGACATTTCACAAGTTAGACGCTTCACTGTGGTGTGACATCATAATTGACATATTTGCATATTATTTTTATACTTCAAAATATAGGATAAAAAAAGTTATAATGGAAAATATATTTGATTTATTTTGATGATTTTATATGTTATAAAAGTACATTAATAATGTGCTTCCTTTTCAAAATAATGAAAAAAATAAAATGTGTTTTCCTGTTGTTATAATGTTTATACAGAAATGCTATTTACAATATTATATATATATTTCAAAGTGTATTTTTTTTTAAGTAATATTGAGTTGAACCTGTTAAAAACAATAAATAACATCAGCACAGAGCAGTCCTTCTTCTGCATCTATTTCAAATCAGGTGGGAAACCTTAAAACCCAGCATCTAAATTCCATGGTTGAATTGTGGTTTTTCACATATGAACAAATGTTCTTTCTTAGCTGAACTGAATGCAGTATTTTAAACACTCGTTCTGGTGAGGAACACCTCCTTCAGACTGTTTAAAGCCTGCTCCTGAGTGATTCTCCTCCATTCCTCAGGAATCTTTGTCGGCTCCCGTTTAAACTCCTGTGCAAACCTCTCATTGAACTTCACCAGCACATACCTGTAACGAAGAATTTGTTCATTTAATAAATTAAATTTAATATAATACTGTCATTTCTACAATAAAGAGTGTTTAAGTCACACAGTACCTCCAGTAATCACTGGCCTTTGTGCTGTTTGGGTTGTCAGGAGAGAAGCTCCAGTCTGGGTAGAGTGAATGGAGAACATTTCTTGTTGTGGATGTATCATGTGTGTTCTTGTCCTCGCTCATGCTTTCAGGGCAACTGATGCAGGATATAGAACTAGAGGCATAAGGCTGCATGCCTTTAGGTCGATGGAGCAAGGCATTGTGAGCCTCATGCCCCATATCCTCTTCCTCACACGGGGCTCTGCAGAGAGGACATTGCTTGTCACAGCCTTTCACTTTTTTGAAGAGGTAGTCTTGGGGCTGAACTGGAAGGCAGTTAAGAAATTGGGTGGCATCCACATTTTTGGAGAACTCTTGATCAAGGTCCATCTGCATTGCAGCCACTGACTCCAGTAAACATTTAGCAAAACGGTTCCATTCTACAGTGATGCTAAACAGGGGTCCGGTCAGACAGGTCCTGATCACATTAACATCACCTTTCTCTAAAGTGAGACACACTCTCTCCAGCAGTGGCTTTGTATCATTCAGGACTCCACTGATACCTTCTGTGGATTCGTTCACTGCTTCTTCAATTTTTCCTACAATCTCACAGAGTCTCTGATGCCTCCATTGTCCCAGGTTGGTTGATTCAGTGAGGTGAGCTGTCACTGTTTTCTGGATCTTCCTGAGTCTGAAGTTGTCATAGAAGAGCAGATATTCCAGGAAGACTTCAAATTGATCTTCTTTAATCATCTCTTCCAGCAAGCTTTGGTGGAAGGCCTGTGAGGAGTGATACTGCTGAGCTTTCCTTTGGATCTCCTCTGCAATAGATATCCCCAGGGGTCTGTTGATGTAATCCAAGACTGTGGGCTTGATGACCATGGAGATGAATTCTTGGGCCACCCTTTGACACTGGTCTCTTTTCCTGAAGTCATAGATAAACTCTGCCAAGTCCATGCTTTTTCTTTTAGTGATACATGTCAAGAGTTCTGCGTCTTTGGCATAGCGGTTATGCAGGTTTTGAAAGTCTTGGCAAGAAGCATTACAGAGATACACTTTCAGATCCACTTCAAAAGCTGATCTAGTTTCCACAGATTTTTCATTTAAAGATTTTTCAATATTTTGCAACAGCTCTGTAATGTAACCGTCAGAGAAATCTGCTGGTTTGTTACACTTATCTGCTATATACTGTTTGCATTCCTCTATGATATTGTTTGCTACCTGCTGAGCTTCTACCTTGTGTTGTTTGTTGTTGTCTTCAAACATTTGCTTTAATCTGCTGCGGTATCCAAAATGCTCATCGCAAACTTGGAAGTCAGAGTTCTGGTTCTGGCCAATCATTTCAAGCTTTTTCATGTGTTTCTGGAGGCCACGGCTGATTAGATTCTGTCTCAGAATATCGTCTACTCTTGGAGTTATATCTTCTGTTTCTGAAGGCCTGAATTCAAAGTTGGACAATATCTTACCCCACACAGCCTCAAATTCATCCTCTATCTCTGTATCTTGCAGAAGAATTTTTGTTGTCTTGCTTTTTTCTACTAGTGCATCTACCTTGGATTCTTGCTCTTTTCCCAGTAATGCTTTAAATTTTTTAAGCTGTGTGGAAGAGTAATGGCTCTCATAGACTGCCTCCAACCTTTCCGTTATCTCATCAGTTACTCTGTCCTGTAGGTTGTCAATATTGCTCATTAGGATTGGCATGAATTTGTCAGATCTCATTTTGAGAGTTTCCTCTTTCATCACATATGTCTCTGCTATTGACCTGAATTTGTTCGCCTCTGCTTTGACTTCCTCACTGGCTTCCTTCTTTAACTCACTGAGAAGGTCATTTTGAATAGATGCATCCAAAGCTTCTCCCTTTGTGGTAAAGTTTTTTTTTGTTGCACCCGTTAGCCAACTTTTCATGTTATCCAGTAAA
The DNA here is from genome assembly GCF_056152115.1 of Neolamprologus brichardi. Taxonomy (NCBI): domain Eukaryota; kingdom Metazoa; phylum Chordata; class Actinopteri; order Cichliformes; family Cichlidae; genus Neolamprologus; species Neolamprologus brichardi. The sequence continues at coordinate 22,800,059 of NC_142117.1, read as the reverse complement.
TTGTTTTCCCAGTAGAAAAATTCTGTGCACAACAAAGAAAATGCCAAAGCTATATCAGTGTTTTGGAGACCAATGGAGAATGATTCCTCTTTGATCGCATCCCAAACAGAATACAAACGCCTCATAAATTCAGGCAAAACTGGGGCTTCTGCCTTAGCGGCACTCCTCTTCAATGCTTCAAAAAGGATTTCTTTAAACTTTAAAACATCCCCACTATAATCTGTATCAACTGGTTCAGAGAGGGACATTTTGTTCCATGGTCCTTTGACAGAGACTGTGCAGCTTGTGGTATTTCCATCTTTATCAATATTGCTAGTTTGCAAAAGCAGCTGAGAAACATACCTTAATTGTGATGCTTGTAATTTACTATTTATGTTTTCGTTCTGGACAAAGAATTGGCAAAATGGCATGGAGCCATATTCTTTGATTCGCAGGAGAGCATTGACTCTGACACTGAGGTTTGTTTCAAAATCAGAACCAAGGTGTGAAGACATGCTGTGCAGTAAAAAGTCACTCAGTCCTGTTGCAAAGGTAGCCATTTCATTGTCATTGCCCAGTATATTTCTTTTGCTGTCCAGTGAGACTGAGCAGAGACCTCTGACCTCAATTAGCAACAAAACATCACACTTCATGTCCTTTCTGAGGTTTTCAGGAAGACACAGGGCAACCATGTACACCCCTCTTGAGGTTTGTTTCTTCCATTCAGGGAATTTCACTCCAAATAATGCAGAAAGAATCTCTGCATTCCTTGCATTATAGTCGCCAAGATTTGTCAGCACTCTTGTCCTACACTGTTCTTGTGGTAGGCGACGTTTGAGCTCTCCAAAGACACAGCCCAGCCACTGGATGGGGATATTTGAGGCATCTCCATCCATTAGTTCAAGTGGAATCCCATAAAGAAGAAGATCTGTAGCTAAGCTAGGGAGACGTAACACATTTTGGCTTCCGCTGCTGGGGCTGATGTGTGCTAGCTCAAAGATTAGCCCTATCTCACGCAGAAAGTGCTCAGGACCTAATGCGCATGTATCAGGTTCATAAGAGGGATCAGCACAATCATCAAGGCTCATTTGTTGCTTGCCAGAATTGTCCGTAGTGAGTGTTAGCTCTGATTCATTTGGTTTTTTCTCTTTGAAGCGCAACGTGCTATTTTCTCCTGACTCTAAAAGACAGCTTTGGTCTTCAGAGACCGAATTTAATACATTTTCTTTTTCATTTAAAATGATGGATGTCTCCTGCGCCATGTTTGCGTCATGTTGATGGTCTGTCTGTTGTGACAGTGGTTCTGTGGTCTTTTCTTTGGATTCTGAGACAGTCAGTTGATGGCTTCCTTCAGACTGTTGCTCAGAAAGTTGCAAATTTAGACCTGCAGATTGTATTTCTGTTCCCTCTTGAAATATTGAACCGGTGTCTCCAGGGATGTCTTTGACTCTTTGTTCAAGCTTATCCAAATCTACCAGCATGCTGTCTTTCTTTACTGTCTGTAGATTTGTGAGCAGATCTTGCGTCTTGTTTTGTTTTGTAGTTTTCTTAAGTCTTAGAGTGAGCCAGCTAAGAAAGTAAGCTCTCTTCACTTTATCTTTGGTAAAGAGAACATCTGTAAAGATCTTCATAGCTGGGGTCATTTTGTAGCTCCTCAACTCAGCCATAATGTCATTCTTTTCTTTTTGTAGCTGGGGGTCAATTTCTGTTCTTTCTTTTCTCTGCTTACTCTCTGCTTTTTCTAGCTCTGCTAATTTGCTCCACAAAGGCCCCTGCAGAGGAAGCTGTTTACGCCTATATTCATCAGATCCCTCATCTAAACCCTTCAACACTTCCTCCACTGAGGCCATGGCTTTTTGACAAATGGGTCCTTCGTCCACATTTAGGCCTATATCCGCCGCAAATTGTGCTGCTTCCTCAAGCGTAATAAGTTTCAGTCTGTCTGGTAGCAGATGTTTTAGAGTATCACATAGCTTACTAGCCAGTGCGTCCTCACTCAGACCTCTGCCCTGAATCACAGATTCTTCGGGAAGCCCCATGTACTTTTCAAGGTTCTCATCAACAAAACCAACAACTCTGCTCTCATTTCTCTCAGTGTCTAAAAGGTCAATGAGTATTAGTTTGCTGTTTGTATCCTTACAGGAAGCAAGAAGTAGTTTTTCCTTCTCCTTAAGATTTCCACAGAAAACAACTATAGCTGAAGATGCCTTGCATAAAAAGGTAAGACATTTCTTATGCGCACTGGCATCACCCCGCAGGTTGGAGAAGACCAAAGGGACTGGGAAGACATCTTTGGTGCTATCTCCAGTGGGTAGATGCCATCCAATTTCTACCAGGCCACTCGAAAGCCTTTTGGGCAGCTGCCCTCTTTCCATCCCCCTGTGGAGAAATGTCTGACAGGAAGATGTGACTCCACGTAACATATGGTTTAGCACCTGTGACTTGGACACACTGCAACAACCAAGCCTGACAAATGAAACTAATGGCATGCATGTGGTTGCCAAATCCCCCTCTTGGATTCGCCTGTCGTTATTTAGGGGGTGAGATCTCCACTGGCCCACAATCCCTCTTAAAGGCCAAAGAAGGAAGCAACTAGGCTCTTCCGGATCTTTGTTTGGAAGGACCAGTGGTATAGAAAATTGGCACTGCACCATCCGTTTGGAGATCTCTTGCTGAAGGAAAGTGCTAGCAGACATATAGACAGCTGTGACTAGATCAAGTGGATTGATGGCACCCTGGCTATCTCCTTTAAAACTACTGAGCACCTTCCCGGTAGAATTGTTGTCATCGTTTGTAACAAGATTATGAAGAGACTCACACCAAGGAGTCCGGGCATCTTGCCTGAGCAGCCAAAGGCACTGGAGGAAAGCTTTTGGTAGATCACAGGGTTCTAGAGGAGATTGGTTCCCCAGAGTCCAAGTAATAATGTCTAGCATTGATGAGACATCCAGTGGTATAGTCTGGTAGGCCTCCAAGCCGAGCTCATGCAGAACCTCTGCCTGGAGATTATCCTTTGGAGATTCTAGTTTTAAAAAAAACATCCCAAAAACACAGCTTTATCCATTTAAGTGCGACACAGACTTTGATAAAATAAGTAAGACAGAAAATAGCTACAAAAAACTAGTCCAATTACACAAAGATGCTTTTAATCATACCTCTGAAGATAAAACTTGACAGATTCCTGTTCAAATTATTATGTTTGTTATGAGCACCATTTAATTTTGGCCACTGAGAAGAAATGAGAAATGAAGAACAGTTTTTTTCAACAGTATCTCCAAAATCATTGTAGCCCCATACTATTTTAGGTCACCAAATGAGGTTACCAAAGGTTATCAGACTGTACTAATACTTGTATGTCTGTTTGTGGGACTCATAATAATTGTAATAAGAGGTATGCATTCTTATTAAATACAATTTTACTCAAGAGGGCTCTGGTTATTTACATCAAAACACAAGATTATGCACAGTATTGGGCAAAAGTCTTGTGTCATCCTTAGTTTCTTTACATTTTCTTCCAAGAAACCACACTTAAATTTTTTAAGCTGTCTTGAGCAATACTTGTCCAGGCTTTCTGAAAGTACTTCAAGGGTTTTCTTTGGACATTGACTGCTTTTCCACTTATTTTCAGTCCAGTCCTTGTCCTTTACCATTTTCAAAGGAATGATTTGTTTGTGTGTTAGCCTCTTAACAATGACCTATGAATTATTCAAGCATAAAAGAGCAGCTAATTCAAGTGCTATTTTATACATAACAGACAACTTAGCAAAGATTCAATTTCATGATATCTTTAGACATTTTGTTACTAGAAGAATGTTTACAAAATGATAATCATCTGTTCCAATATTTTAGCTGAAACTAAAATATTGGCAGGCATAAAATGTTATTTTTGCACCAACATGCTATAATAACTCTTGTCATATCTCAGCATGATGTACATAAAAAAAAATGAAGAAACTGGAGGACAGGAATCCTGGAGATCTATTCCTGATGACTTCTTCAAGAAATTACAAAAACACTTGCCTAAGAGAGTTCAAGCTGTTTTTCAACACAGTCATTCCAAACATTGACTTTCAAACTAATCAGAAGTGTACAAAGTCTATTTTTACCTTATATGCTGCTTTTCCATGTAAGTGTGCATATCTTTTAATAAATCATTGCACCCGTTTGCCATTTTCCAATCAAAATACAAAGAAACTAGTCCTTTGTTTAACCAGGTAAAAATCTCAATGAGATTTAAATCTAATTTTTAAGGAGGACCTGACATCATGTCAGCGAATGACACGTGACTGAGTTCAGTAGGTTAGTTACAAAAAAAAAATCATTGTAGAACATAGGCATTTCTTTGATGATTGTACTCACTCACTGACTTTCAAAATAGCTACACGATACCCACAGCATGTTCAAGTATTCTAAGTATGAAAAACAATGTTCAGAATGAAACGCATGATAATGATGCACAAACCCCTGACAAACAAAACAGAAGAACAAAAAGGAAACATACTTTTCTTCTTGCTGCTCAGTCTTTTATGACGCTTGAGCGACATGATTGAAAATGATGAGGCTGCTCTCTGCTCTCTTTTAAATGAGTTTTTCTTCAATGGTTCACCACATCACCACGTATGAAGTATTGGCTGGAACCCTGTTAGCAAAACAAACAACAAACAATAACAGCAAAAATCATTACTGGTATGTAACCTGCAATGCAACATCTATATGGTCTAATGCCGCAAATACCACACGAATAGGCATTGTAAAAAGCTTTGTTGTCCTAGCAACAATACGAGGGAAAATCTCAAAAGATGGATCATTTTGCAAAGTACAGAATGAACGTGGTTTGTCATGATTTCTATCTCCCTGAAATGCTTCACTGAGCAAGACTCTCTTCCCTGTTTCATTTTTTTCATTTTACTATGATAAAATCTGATCCTTGCCAAACTAAATGTGATAAACTGATATAATGGCTTCACCTCAGACAGATCTGTACAGTGTCAAGAAGATAAAGCATACTGCTCATAGCTCTTCACTGCGAGATTATTGTAAAAATCTTACAGCATTAAGCTCACAACTCTTTCGATTTTGATCAGTTTAAGTTTGAGCTACTTTGCAAATCTGAGAGCTTAAATGGCAGCAGAATAATGGTGATATAAGATTAATAACAAACTAAGGTAATATAGTATAGCCTGCTACATATCATATACCAAGTGACTGCTAAGACTAATAATCGATTACCAAGAACAATTGATAATGAATTATTATATAAGCATGTAATCATCTGTTACTAAGTTTGTGATTTACATATGAGATATATATGTCAGTTACACACGGGTAAGTAAATACAGATTTTTAAATGCTCGACAGAGCATTTAGCAATATGTCAACTCATCACTGATTTACACATTCATTCTGATTCTTTTAATGCTGAATCAGCTGTAATCTCTCATCAGAGAAAAAAGATTTAAGTAACAAAAGAGGAAGATATGAAATACATTTTGGATGTAGTTGCTGCTCTTCAGCTGCACTCTTGCTATTCTCAACAGCCTAGATACAGTTTTGTAATGCTGCTCTTCTTTCTTTATTGCTCTTCGTGCAGTAAGTATGCTTTTTTAATATGTAATCCCTCTTAAAGCAGGAAATATAAAGAAGTCTTTGGTCAAAGTTGCGAGAAATCCTAATTTTCTTACCAATTTCTCTTCACACGACTGCCTCTGTCCTGTAGATGTGATGTGTAACCAGTTTGTCAGTGTCAGGAGCGGTCTTATACCCGTCTGTTCAGTGATAATACACAGTGATAACACATTCCTGCACCTTTATGTAATTCCACTGCTACAAACTGAACATTCGTTTTCATTCAGGCTTATGCGACACGTCGCCAAGTATAAACAAAGGGCAGATAGTGATTAGTGATATAAAAATTCTTTACACGACAAGGTTGACACTTGATCTTGATAACAGCAGTGTCTTTCACAGTGCAGGGCCAGGTGAAATGTATTCACAGACACATGCCTAAAGGATTATCACTGGCCTGCAGGGGTTAGAGGTGACACTCCAGACAATGACGCACACAGACCTTAGTCATGTGTGATCTCACAGATAGGTCTATCTCATTAAGATAACCGCATAACTGGCATACTGATGCATCCGTTTATTCGTAGAAAACCACAATTTCTGAATTTTAGTGTAGACGTCCTATCGGAAATCTCTGCCTGATGTACAAACAGTGCAACAATCCGTAGAGGATGGAGGTGATCGGCATTTTGAGTTTGATATTTTTTTCTCATTTTTAAAAGATTGTTTAGGTTTGTTGTTTTTACAATAAAAGCACAACTGATCAACTTGATCTTGATAGCAAATAAGTAAAACCAGACATTTCATATATTTACCGATCTTGTTAGTAACACTGTCCAGGATTCTGGATTAAAGTTGAAGCTGAATGAATGACTCAATAAAGTAAATAAAGTAAATCTTATTGGCATCTTTCTTGGCCTTCAGACAACAATTCTGATGGCTAAAGATCCAAAGGGGACAGGCAAAAAACCCCCAAAACAACCCAAAAACCAATAATAATAATAATAGGTTTTGATTACCAATCTAACTGATTGATTGCTTAATTTTATTATTGCTCTTTGTTCTACAATGTATTAAGCATTAATTAAAAGATTACCTACATAAGAACATCATAATCACGTAAATAGGACAAATACCAGGAAGGGGATTTATCCTCCCAAGAAGGTCAGATATGATCGTTTTATTTTTTTGTTTAATACAATTTCATAACATTTATTAAAGCAATTTGCTATAAAGTATAAACCTTTCTTTAAAAAATACCTCATTGGCAGGTAACTCTAGTATGTCTCAGTATTAAGTTGTTGTTGTTCAGCTTATTAATAAGATTGCTACACACTTAACTAGAGGCTAAATTAAATTGTATGCATCCTAAATTATCAATAGCCTTATTCTTTATTGATAAATAAATGCACGTCTGCTACTGGAAAGGTGCAATGCACACCTGAGGGATAAGTGTTGTGCATAGGAAAAGATTACTGCTTCTCTATTTCTGTCCTGCAAAGCTCTTTAGCAGTCTTACCCTCATGTGTCAGAGACTGAGACAGTGAATTGAGTGTGTTTGTTCCTGATTGCTCAGACCTGTGCCTGTGTGGATTTTTATTTTTGTTCAACAGAACTGAAGACAGCAACTGTAAACGAAGAAGGTCCTAAAGGAATAGTGATCAAGATGTTGATAACCATGCTAACAGCTATGTACATGGTGGTCAAAGTGGTAGAAACGGTAAGGTGATTATAATGGTAGCACTCTACTGTTCAGATCAGAACAACAAGAATGATGACGTTGATTATTAGCACAAAGTAAGATGCCTTTTTTTTTCATTTATGGAGGCTATCAGATATAGTATAGTAAGCGTTTGTAGGTAAATGGCATTGACAATAGCTTTATAAAATAAGAATGTACATGTGGATCGTGCTGCAACAGCTGGTTAGTGTAAATCACATTTATATTTACAGCTTCCAGATGTATTCAGGCAAGTTATGTTAGAGCCAACTGGTAAATGTTGCCCTGTCATTGTTCTCTGTTTTCTTGTTATTCAGTGTTCACATTTAGAGCTGAGCCAGTTGTTGACCTTTGACCCATATTCATATGTCTAAGCAAAACGTCTTTTTATTTTCAGATAGGGGCGCGATTTACGCGGGAACAGGATCCTTTGCCTTATGTGGTGTCTCAGCCTTTGCCTTGGCAGGTTCACTCAGTGTCTCTCAGCCGGAGGAGCAGCAAAGCAGATGAGGTTAGTTATAGCAAGATCAATACTGCAGATCATAATTTACATTATAAACCACATCAGTTCTGTTCATATAGCTTCATTCTCTGTATGAGAAAACTGTTGTGTAAAACTACTATTCTTAGTATTTCTAGCCTGTATAAATATCGTCATAAGATTATTATGATCTCATGTACATTAATAGTAGTAGTATTTTTTTAATCATCAATACTCATAAATTATCTTTTCTTATTCTTTGGTAATTAGTAGAAAGAAAGTCCATAAGCACAGGACATAGAAGCAGAGGAATGTGTCTTAAAAAGGCAGAGATGGTTTGCCTCTATACTCAGAAAGTAGCAGCAAAATAATATATTTTTAAAAATAAAGTTGACTTTTGCGTCAGACTCAGTTAGAGAACACCCTTTTGGCCCTTGATGAATCAATGTCTGTGAATCAATTGATTCTAGCAGAGAGATAAACCGCCTCTACATCTTCACAGTTCACATCTGATGTCTCCTGAAGGTTTCAATATGTATCCCTGAACAAAGAAGCACATTTCAGTCCAAGTTGAAAGTGCGCACATCCTTCTGTAAAAGTGAAATTTTGGTTGACAGGCTTGTATTTTTCTTGTACCTTTTCTAAGGTTACTTCTGGCTAAAACCTTTATACAACTGAAACTTATGAACCCATCGAGGAGAAATAGCTGGAGTGCTAAATGTGAGAACAAGTACTTAAATGAAAAGGTGCAACAGTCATACTCAACAAGCAGCTTTATACCCTTATGTGCTTAGACTGGCTACAGTTTAAATTTATCTTAGCTTGTCTGGTGAAAGGAGGGAGCAGACCTCATAGACAAGGTTATAAAGCCAACACATGAGACTGAACATAGGCACAAAACACACAGTCAAATTGGCAGGTAAGCATGATGGATTCCCTGTCGCTGCTCTGTTTGAGCTATAATCCCAATCAAGGGGATTTGTGTTTGAGGTCATTACTGTGAATGTAAATAGAAAGAAAGCACAGTCACAGACACACATGTACTTTGGTCATTAGTTCCTTAAGTGTGGAACATATATTGCAGTTTAGTATTTCAGTAGTTTTGCATATGTTTAACTCTGAATGTCAGCCAGAGAAGATGGCACTACTGATTATTCTTACACATAATCTGTATGTGTTACATCTTGTGCACTAAACCGATACTTACTCTTCTTCCTGTGTGTGCCTGCACATCTATTATGAGTTGTATAACACAAGGCTGTTCTGTTTCATTTACAGTATGATGGCCTCAGGAGAAACAGCATAGGCGTGTATAGAAAGAGTAAGTAACATTTTTAGGTAAATATTTTAAATGCAGGCTATTATTCTGCTGTGATGACTGGCCCTGGAAAAGTTGTTCTGAATAACTATGAAATCCAATTTAAAAAGGTTTTTTTTTTTTCAGAAAAATAGCCTGCTTCAATAAAGGCTAATATATAAAATGTGCTTGAACTCAGTCATTGCTACAGAGTTTCTCTACATGGCTATTTCCTCTACTTCCCTGGCTATTCCCTGTGTCCTGTCGTGTTCAGACTCCAATGCCAGTAACGGGACATGCACAGTGCCTGCTGTTCCTCCGCTCAGCCCTGTTGAAGTTGAGAAGGCCGCCTCTACCATCCAGAACCATTTCAGGAAATTCCAGCAGAAGAAACACAAGAACGGCAAGTAGATGAACAGACCAGGAGAGTCTTACTACTCCAGCAAGTCTGAGAGACAATAGCAAGCAAGCTGTGATTTCATGTGATTTCATCAAAGGCTAGATGAACGCTGTGATGTCATGATTAAATTCATATGAACACTTATATTCAAATATACATATTTAAACTTAGTAGAGGCCCCAAGATTAGTAATCCAGATTAACATACAGCATCCTACATCTCAAACAATGCTTATAAAACCACATTTTAATTTCTATGTGAACAATAAATGTGAATATTCTATAATTCTGAATGAACAGATTTCCTGTGCTGTGATGATTGATGTGATTTTAAGAGTGCGTGAGTGAGTTGTTATTCTCTAATTTATATATGACTGTTGTTTCCTGTATATAAATGTGTGGAAAAACACTGATGTCTCTTAAGAAAAAAAACCCCAGTCCATTTCAATAAACTCATCATCAGATTATGTTGTTTCACTGCCCTCTAGTGTTTAGAGGAATTTCTGCCTCACAAGTTGTATGGATTTTAAGGTGCTTATTTAATTTGATGTTTTTAAAGGTTTTAAAATATTGTAAAACTTTGCAAAACACAATTAAAGTTATCAACAGTTATTATATGTAGTAATGTGAAAATGTTCAAATTCATCAAACTGAATGTTCACTTCAGGTCAAAGTGATCTTCAGGCCAGCGATGCTGCCAGTTGGCCAGTCCACTCCTGATTGTGTTGAAGATGTATGATCTGACACAACAATAGAGCTAGAACGTATGTTAATGCAACCAATTTATATCAAAAGACGGTGTGAAGAGTCGATGTGCAGTCAAACCTGAGTCCCACATTAGAAGAAGAGGAAATCCTGATAGAGAAGCAGAGGAATCGCCAATACTGTGGGAAGACAGGTAGGTTATTCTGGTATTCATCGGTATTGGACAATGGCTAAAGCACCTGGAAACCAAATCCTGTCAACACCACTAACAACTCTCAAAAACAACATAAAACATGTTCACTTTCAATGAGAAACAGGAGCAAAACAGGAGCTTTCTTCTGGTGTAAATAGCACTTGTAGAAAAATGTGCCACAGGCTGTTGCACCCAGCAAAAGGCTAAGTTGTTGTCAAAGAGCTAGTTTAAGTCAATGAAAGCAGACACTAATGTGATGAGCTTCTGTCAGCGCGGCTGCCCTGAGGTGAACTTAACCTTAGTGTGATTGCTTTTCTGCTCATGAGATGTGATTGTATGCGGTTTCTGTGTGTCTATTGCAGAAATGTTGGCTTTAAGCCGGAAGTGCATTGCACTGCCCATCTACCCGCAGCGCGTCTGTTGTGAGATTGGGGCAATGTCAGAAATATGTGGTTTAGCTCGTCTTTCGACTCTTGCTTGTGCTCTTGTCGGTCCATCAGCAAGCTGTGGAGAGGAGCTGTAAGTTATAACATGCAAAAAGCTGAAGTGAAACCAAGTGTTAAAAACAATGAAAAGTATCTACGGTCTGTGCTTTTCATACTGCATTTTTGATCTTTGTGGGGTTTTTTTTGTTTTTTTTGTCAATCCCTTCTCTGCTCTGGCCAATCAGCATTCGACCAACGTACAGCATCATCGACATTGAGAAGTCAAATACCTCCACAAATGTGGAAGTACAATAACATAAATAAAACATGAAGGAATCAGTGACAATGCTGAATATTAGGCTGGTCAGTTTCCCAGGTCTGAAACCTATAGCAGATTTCATACTGAGAAATGAAGTTCACCCAGAACAGGTCAGTTTTCTACCACAGAGACAACCCAGAGAGACAACTATGAATAAATCCTTCTGGTTGGATGGTGCTTACATTTATTATTAACATGAAAACACTAAAATGTTTCAAATCTGTCAAAAACTTGTTGAAAAACTTATATAAAAACTTATATTGTTATTTATTAGGCAAACAAACAGAATGTATGTTTTTATATCCAAATTTGAGCTTGCTTTAGGAGTCAGAAATTAAGCATCTTAATAAAAAATTAATAATGTAATTGACTATATTTTTAAGCATATTTTTTTTTAAGATTAAATCTGACAATTCATAGATAAGAACAAAAATTATATTTTAGTATCAAAAATATCATTTTGATTAAAGAGCTTGAGCATACTGGTGGATTAATGATTACATAATTTAAAAGAAAATAATTTTAAATGATCAGATTTTAATTGTGTGGCATAAATCTTACATTGGGTAAGGTATAAGGTATATCTTGTAAATTTTTTAAGCACTACACATTAGTCAAAGTGCAGTACTAGCTGTAAAAGCTAACATGCATGACTCCATGTAGTTTAAAGGGGCTGTATGGAGATGCTGACGAAAATAAGCATTTAAGTACACTTAGATATCATGAAAGTAATTACTCAGGAACTGCAAAATATTCCAAATATTAATAATTACTTGTTCAGAGCAACATAAAAGCCAATCATATTACCTTGCTGTGTTTATTTATTTATTTTTTAAATAAAGTTAGCTGAAAAAAGTGAAGCAAGATGATTAAACAATTTGGGCAGTCTTAAAAAAATGTCAAGTTTTATAGGCGATATTTTGTCTATAACAAAACAAAATGTACTTTTCACCTCATTTCAAACTCCTTGGTTCTCTGGAGAGTTAAAAACAATTTACAATTTACAGTAAAGTTTCTATTACTAGTTTGAGATGAGACAAAAGAGCACAGATTTCTCCAGGCTTGGTTCACATTTGACCTTTTTCACACAAGTCTTGGGGCTTTGCAAAGGTTAAATTTGGCTTTTAACCTCCTCTATCAACAACAGCAGACATGTCCCCATGGCTGAAAAATTCACACTTCTTATGATTTTTCCTTAAACAGAAGAAATAGTTAAGATTCAACATTCAACAGCAAGTCGCCAATAAACAATATCATCACAGTTTATAAAAAGATAGCTTTATTGCACAAGGTGTTGAGTACTCTTTTTTTCCCATTTTTGTTTTGTTTTCATAGAAAAGAAAATGTAGAGTTAAACGCAAGCAATTGCAAATTGAAGCAATGTTTCCCCATAAAAGTTTAAGGAACAATCTCTAAATTTTGAAAATGGTTTCAGTAATCCCCTTTTAAATTGGTCAATTCACCATTTTCCTTTTTCTTTTATAACCAGCAAAATTTTCAGTACATGCAATGCTGCTCCCCTCCCCACAAATGTGGATTAATAATTTATTAATGATTTTTAAAAAAAGCAAACTCTAAATTCTGTGACAAAGTAAAAACAAACTAAATTACAATAATATTTAAAAAAAAATCAACAAAACAAAAAAAAGGAGACAACTCAACCAAATGCCCTGTAAAAGAAGAAAACAATATATTTTTTTAATTATGCATGGTCCACTCTGACACGTTTTAACTGGTCCATAAATCAAGATAAAGCGGTGTCTGTATAATTTTATAGTCTTGCCGTTAAGTCCTCTTCTGTTTCATTACAATAGCTTCAGTTCAAAGTTTACATTGTGCCCTGGTTTCTAGTGAAGATGTCGAAAATAGTACTCATTTATACAAAACACTTTCCTATGTACACAAGTCTTCTATTATGGAGTAAAACATAAGCTGTATAAGTGGACAACGGGGAACAGTGGGGGTGGAGACGGGGTTCTGATTGATTGGCAGATGGGTAAAACGTTGGGGAAGTGGAACGTGTGAAGTTGGCCTTACAAACACAGGCAAAGTCAGTTTGAAAGTATGTTGTTGTATTTTAAGGAAAAATCCACCCCAGCTTTCGTAAGCTGAAAAGCTGTCCAAATATAATAAGAGAAATAAGAATAAAATATGAGGACCACTTTATCCAGTGGATTGTTTTTTTTCCCTTAATAAATGTTAGTGATTTTATCTTTTCTATACTCGCTATTTGATACATAAACTTCTAAAACTCATGTATTATCATTAATATTAAAATGGAAATTTGAGTATGATTAGCATGTTCCTTACTATGTAAGTATGCTTTGTAAAATTCATTGAAAGCAATTCATTGTTCATATGTTTGGGTGGACAAAAAAATAAAGAACATCTGCTATAAAGTATCAAAATAAGCTAAATGTTAAAACACATATTATATGTAATGGCAAAATGTTACATGGACATTTATGGCCTACTAGAATTCTGGAAATGTTTGGAGGGTGGAATTTTCTTTAAAGACAGACATTACATTTACTTTAAGCAAACTGACAGAGGATCGGTGTTATACGGTAGAAGCAACTTCACTGAAGAACTGGGGAAAGCAGGTTGGACAGAACTTTATTTCATCATTCCAACCAATATCCATACAACTGGAGTAAGGAAGCCCCTGGTTGTGAAAGCAGGCCTGCCCCATTCCCAAACTCTTGTTTTTCTGAAGACAAGTATTTGCATAACTTGAAATGTGAAAGCTAAAAGAAAAGGCATCGTAACCATTAGCAACAAAAAGCAACAATACATATCTCTCCTGGCTAGTTTTCAAACGAAAGGGAGCATGGATACATTTAGAAGCAGTTTTTAAATGCCACTGTGTGGTATGCTCATTGGACTGCACTCCTGGAGTTTGGGAATGACTTGCTGTGACACAGATAGGAAACAGAAATACTTGTTGGTTGTTTGTTGTCATTAATTATAATTATAGGTAATGGCATTGAGTTTTTGAACACACCTTCAGAAGGTACAATACAACATAATACAAGATTCTCACTGTATAGACTGTCCTCGTTATACTGTTTTCTTTTTCAACACCACACTTTCTGCACTGAGCCATAAACCACAGTTAACCAGCGACACAATCTCACACTATAATTTGACTTTACTGTGCTTGTCCTTTCAGCTGCTACCTGCTGCACAGGCGGTACAGCTTTGAACATTTACAAAATCACAAGGGGTTCAAACCTCAGTTTCACCACTTAATTTTCTTTCTCACAACTTCCTTTCGCTCTAAGATCTTCTGCCCATGGTTGTGCTACCCGTTTAAACTTCACTCTTCTTTTTCCTTCTTCTCTTCTGGCAATTTTTTTCACTCTGAGCGATTGTCTTGTGATCTTTTATATATATTTTCAATTAGAACGGCTTTTATATTTCTCTGCATTTTTTCAATATTCATATATTTGCTATATATTTGAATAGAAATATATATGTACATACTTTGAAAACAAACATATATCTTTTTCTTTTTTCTATTGCGAGAGCCCTGATGTTATGTTCGACCACTGAAAAACATGTGGAGCAACTCTTCTTTTTTTTGGAACGATCTTTGTTATGGGATTAAGCTTTGGGAGAAGAACTAATAGTAATAATAAAAAAAAAGATACAGTACCATGCATAAAGCTAAAAATAATTTCAGCAAGGTGGAGGGACTTGAAAATACTCCTTTTAGTTTCAAAGACCACTTATTTTTGAAGAAAAATCCCTCTGCTACTTCACATTATATTGACGCTCGATCCCTCTGATTATACTCTTAAACATTACTGTCTGTTTATAAATTCAAGATTATGCAAATATGATTTTTCTTCATAAATCTCCATAAATCTGCTGCGACTTGCTTCTCATTCAAGCTGACACTACACATCAAATAGCATTTCTGCCCGTCTGTGCATATTAGACCTCTTCTCTCAGTCAGTCTGTCTCTTTGACCTGCCAGTAAGCTAGCAGTAGATCACAGTGACACTGTATGGATATGATGATGGACCGGGTGGGTAAAGGTGAAAGTGGGAAAGGACAGAAAGGGAGGAAAAGGGCACAGGTAAAATGGCTTAAAACAAAAAACATAATGGATATTGTGGCGCCATGATGAATCATATAATGGTCGCTTCCTTCTTGAGGAAGTTTAAGAGAAAAAGAGGGACCTAGTTCTTATAATCTGTAATAGCTCTCATCTAAACCCACTTCTTTTCCTGTGTTTTTCATTTCCTAAGCCATGTCGTCAATCACAAAACAAAGTTCAAAATGCTGGACCAAATTAGGGTCGTTGCGTTACATCATCAGCATCAACCCATTATCCCCTTTCACAGGTACAAAATGAACATTTGTCAGTTTTGACACAGATGTCTGCTCAAGAGGTCAGCATACAGACTGATTTTAAAAAGGTCCATCGTTGGTGTGCCTGCCACATGCATACATTTATATACACACATATACACCCGCGCAAACACGCTTGCACGCGCGCGCACACACACACACACGCACGCACGCACGCACGCACGCAGGCTGTTGAAGGTTTCTGTTACTTGGATCCATTCTAATTTTCTCTTAGTGCACATGAGATTATATTTCCATCATCTGAAAATAAACAGAAAACTGATTTAAAAGAAAAAGTTTGGATTCATCTTGCACTTCATGATGCTTGAATTTTTTTCCCATCTTCTCTGCTTTGAGTCTGTTTAGAAAAGCATCAATTAAGACCACTATGCTGTATCATCCATTGCATGTATATGAAAATCCCTTTGTCTCAAATCTGATATTGAGACGACAGTCCATCCATTGCCTCTAATGTACGAATCCACGATGGAGTAATCTTTCAGAGCCAGTGTAACACCAAGGTTGGTGGTTAATGCATACAATAAAGCATCCTGCCATGGCACAATGCTGTGATATGAGCTCCTTTCCATCAGAGGCCAAAAAAGCAACATTTTTAAAAACCTAAAAATCTTAATACACATCTCTCTGAAACTCAAGCAACCTGGTTCATTCTACAGCTGTCTTGATCCAGAAAACAAGACAGTGCACGTGGAAAGCATTTTGTGCATAAGTACTGTGTCTTTGCCAGAAAATCAAAATATAGAGTTAACAAATGTGAATAAATCATCTATGTTTTGGCAAAGGTGTTTCCCAGGGTGATGAAGTAAGAGATAAAAATGACACAATAATAACAGAAAGCAATCAGGCAGAAAGAAAGGCAAACCCCTGTGCTGTGGAGACCCAACTCTGACCCCATCATATAATATTGTCAGTGGGAACCCAACCAGCCCCCTGCAGCCTGGCACAGCACAGGCACTGACAGGTAAGCTGTGCATCTGTATGTTCCTCACCCCAATTTTTCATAGAGGCTCTAGGCAAGCGATGGCTTGACCAGCATTCAATGAAGAGTTACAGTGACAGGCCGCAGTGATGACAGGCTACACCAGTGTGTAGGACTTGGAGTAGGCCCCCGCCCCTCCATCCCTTTGCTTCTGTAGTCTGCCTAAGCCCGAGGAGCTGCTCTCCAGGAGAGAGTCTCTGGATCCTCCCATCTTGGAGGAAGATGAAGAGGCACCTCCAGGGGTCCCTCCTGTGGCCCCTACTGCCCCACCTCCACCGGAGGATGATGATGCCCCAGAAGCCGCAGCAGAAGCAGCAGCTGCCGCTGCACTCTGGGCTCCTGCAGCAGAGGAGCCAGGCATTGTGAGAGTCCTCTGGGGAAGTGTGGAGCTGCTAGAGCTAGCAGATGCCCCTCCACTCCCACTGCCACAACCACCGCCTCCTGTTGCCCCTCCCGAGGAAGCCCCAGAGGATGTGAGATTGGACAGACCAGAGTGGCCCATGGTTAGGGCCTGCTGTTTTGCAGAGTCCATAGTCACATGACGGCCCTGGGTGTGGTATGCACGTTGGGCCAGGCCACGAATAGAGGCTTCACGAGGTGGGACCACTGGACACGGGTCATGACGCTCTGCCTGCTTTCGAAAAAAGGGATCTGACTTCATGTAGAGGGGTAGGTTGCAGTAGTCACCTGGAAGGGAAAAGTAAAATTTATCATCACTGCACAAGCTTATAGGATGTAATGGATAATATACTGTGCACCACAATAATTGCTATAAACTCATCTAATAATCAGAATACATGAGTTATTTATAGAAAACATTTACTTACATGAAGTCTGATTTTCACAATACAATTTTAAGTCTTTGGCCATACTTTTTAAATTTGTTTTCAATTTAAAAATCCTAACAGACAAAAAAGAATCATGCTTAGAGGTGACGACTCACTCTTGGCGCGATGCGGAATGGGAACAGCTACATTCTTGCCACGGTCATAGTCTTGGGGTTTAGGTGGCGAGGCAGTAAAACGGCAGATGCCGGGCTCTGACGGTGTGCTCATGGACGTCATGCTGTCTGCATTGTCGTTGGTACCTGTAGTCATCTGATCAGATGAGCTGTCAGAAATAAAGCACTCTGTAATCTCAAATTTAGCATGTTGCAGGTGTTCCTCCAGCTTGGCATGCTCATATGCTCTTGCCAGCTCCTCGTAGGTGGAGGAGGCGCTCTCTGTTGACACCATGCTGTTGCGCCCTTTATCTGTTCAAAAAAATAAGGAAAGGATATGAAGGCAAGCCCCTTTCATCCAGGTTTATAAACGCTGCTGAGATGTAGCCTACTGCAAAATCACATTTGCTTCCTGCAGATAAATAGCCTTAATTGTATGTACATGCTAATGGCTGTAAGTGTCATTTCACCCATGTACTAACCTGTGTCCTGTGAGAGGCTGGCACTGTAGCTGTCACTCTCTGTGACAGTGATGCCATGCTGGGAGCCAACTGTGCGCCAGTCTGAGGTGAGAGTACGGGCTGGCGTAGAGGCCTGGCACTTGGTCAGAGTCCACTGACTAGAGTAGCGGTTCCTGATGCTGTGGGCTGACTTAACACTCTTCCTTGACACTGGATCTGATGGTAAATGGATGAAGAAATAAGAAGGGTTGGCATATGCACACAGAATGTTCACAGCCGGAAAAAATCAACAAGAATTTAAAAATAAGAAAGATTGGTCTTCCTATTTTGGTCCAGAGTACATTTGAATCATTCATAAAAAAATAATACTAATAACTCAATTGAACTGAGCAGAAATGTTGCTTTAATCAGTTTAAACATTTAATGATATAATGGAGAGTGAGGAGTAAAAGCACATACTGGTTCCTGGCCGGATGTCAGACATGTCAATCAAAGGGCCAGTGTTCTGGATGAGGGCAGGATGATGGACAGACACACCAGTGCAAAAGCTCTGAGGGTTCCCAGTTTGGTTAAACTCTGTGTCTGTCACAGGGATAGTGGCCTTGTCCTCACCTATGACGGGCAGAAATATTGTGTGTCAACAAAATAACAAATAGCCTAACACCGCATTTCATGTAACGGTCATCGATCCGGTCCTCGGGATAGATGTGTGAACATATGCGACAAGTTTGTCTTTCTCTCTCTTCCTCTCACCGATTTGCTTGATGCCTTCTTTGTCCTCAATTAGCAGCTGGACTCTGGGGATGTCGATGTGTAGCCGTGGGCCCTGAGGAGGCCCTTTAACCGGGGTGTCGAAACTGCGGTTGTTTTTACTAATTCATAGATACAAGACAAGCACACACAAACATGCATAGTTTGAAGAAAATGGGAAAAAAAAGTTGATTTTTGAGTGGATTTTAGGTTACGCTTAATAATATTTCAAGCTTAATTTGCTGAGAATACATTCCAGTCTTACCTGATCAGCATCTCTGCTAAGCTTTTGGCATCTAAAGAGAACAGAGGATATAATTAATTTTAAAAAATTTTTTTGACAAACAAGTATTCTTAGAATAAATGCTCTGCAGGCTGAATGTAATATTCTCTCTCATTTTCACCACTTATCTCCTCTCTTCTTCTTCTCTTACCTCTCAGTCTCTTTAGTCTCTTTTCTTTGCGTTTCTTGCGAATGATGAAGAGCAACGCAACACCAAGTGTGACCAAGATCACAGGACAGCCAATAGAAAACAGCTTCTTGACATCGTCGTTCTTCTCCAGAGGGGATTTAATTGGCGGTATTGTGCCTGTAGAGATTAGTTTAATGTGCTTTCATAAGACAATATCATAAGGTACCCATTTTAATGGATTTCTCATTAAAACAATGCCATGTATCCAAAGTAAATGGCAAATGAAGATCATCTTGTACTCACTGCCATCATAGTCTAGAGTGGCAAACTGGGAGCTCTGGTTACCACAGCCAGCACTGTTACAAGCTTTCATCTTTAACTCATACCAGGTGGCCTCACGCAGCTCTGCCAGGAACACATCTGTGGTGGCATTGGTGCGCACGTTCTGCCATGTCCAAGTGCCTGCACGAGTGCACACGACTCTTAATTATGATCACGTTTTTTCAAGCAAAAATAATATATATGTCTAAGTTTGGTCACTTTTCCATTGAATTTATATCAGGACATCTCCAATATTACCAAAAAATGAAAAATGAAAAAGGAACCACTCACCTTTCGGTCTAAATTCTAGCGTGACAGCTGTGATTGGACAGCCTCCACTGGCCCAGCCTTGCAAGTTGAGGCGAGCATGGCTAGAGTTAATGTGGGTGAAGACAGGCTGGTCTTTGTTGAACTGGGGTTCTGTAAAGGCAGCAAAGGTTTGATGCAGAATATGCTCAGAATATTAAAACAATATTTGGAATGGCATTTCACAGGTAATATGGTTAACACAGGTCATCAGCAGCAGACCTGCACACAACATTCAGTTAAATAAACGAAATAATATATTGATGCAGTTACAGCAAAAACTGAAGCAGCAAAGTTTAGTATTGTATGTAATATGTCTGTCTCTGAGAGGTTAAATATGGATTTTGCAATGACTACCAAATTTGAAACTGGACTGCACTATAAGAAGTTTAATGACAGCATAAACAAAATATGTTCAGATAGTATACAGCACACCATCCCGCTGGTCAGTCATATCACTGACCATAAAACAAACCTTTCCCACTGCATTTTGAGAGCAGTGTACATTAATTTAAAGCCTTACTAATGACACGTAACCTTGCTTTGGAGCCATTTGTAAATGAAAAAGCATTAAATGTATCAAATGTTTTAATTCTGATATTTAATATTGAAACTAATTTGATATCATTTCAATAGACTGAAGCATAGATGAAAGAAAATAACCCTCCTGTAATAAAACACATGATCTATTCGTATATCATCTATTCATTCACATTTTTCAAAAGTCAATTAAAATTTTGAGATTGCGGAAAAGGTACATTTAAAGGTGCATTAAACACTTTTAGTTGACCTCCTCACATGTGACCTGCTGTATTTTCTGAGTGTTATCTAGAACCCCTTTTCAAAAATAATTGCATTGTGTAAAAATTTTTTTTTTTACTTGTCTGCTGTATATATTGTTTGTATATAAGTCCTTTTCTGCCAGCTTCTCACCTCGCCCGTGAGTCTTTGCCTCAATGATCTCGCTGATACGTCCGGCACCAACGCTGTTCTTGGCAGCCAGCTTGACTTTGTACCAGGTCCCACAGCGCAGGTTGTCCAATTTGAAAGAGCGCTCGCTAGAACTGATGAAAACATCTTTCCATTCCTCTGTGTTGTCTACAGAGTACTGCAGAACAAAACCTGCATAAGAAATGAGACATGCACAAAATAATAATTATTTTTTTCTCAAATTGATGCAAATCCCTCACTAATATAAAGTCTACTGAACTTTCAGATATTGGTACCACTGCTGGCCACTAGATGGCAATGTATGATTGCACTTCCCTTGTCCAGTTAAGCCTCAATTGGAGGATGGTGTAGCTGCTCTCTGTCTATGCCGCCATTAGTTACCTACAAACTGGGACTGGGATGGCGCTGACTGAGCATCTATGCAAATGAGGGCATGCAATATGGTGACTGTTTTTATAATCAGCTGCCTTGAAGAGCCAACTCCCTCCCACTCTGAGACACCTTCCATCTAATCCTCTGTCTGTCTTTCCTTCTGCCTGTATATGATTACGCATATATGACTGTCTCACTCTGAGTGTTTCCTTGTACTCTTTGTACCATCTTCATTTCCTTACTCTCTCTCTTTCTCTAACAGATGGTGCGATGAAGCCCAAAACGTTAAAAAGGGTTAACATGCAGATCGAGCAGTGTCTGTAAGTTTTATAGTCACCCTCGGTCTGTCACAGAACAGAAGAGGACACAGCAGAACATAACAGAAGATAGCGCAGTGAACAGTACAGAACAGCACAACAACAGGCTGGAAGAACACTATGATTGACTGCTGTTGTACAGAATATAAGATTTTCAGTGTATGGGACCAGTCTGCAACATTTGGCGATTTGTCTATTTAGAAATTATTTTATTTTTACACAAACTGGAAAAAAGTCCTCATTACCAGCTGAAAATGGCTTTATTAGTGCACACTAGCATGTTTTTTTTCTGAAAGGGAATCATATACAGACATCAGGGCAGTGATAGGGACAAGGAACTATTGCTGACAATGAGCCGATGGCTTTAGTGACGGGACATTCCACTATCACACAAGTTCTACAGAAAAGATTTATGGACACATAAGACTAGATGCTGTATGCAAATACTGGCACATCCCTATTTGAATACTAAGCTGCACATCCAGTAGAAGCTGTTTAAGTTTATGCATTATATCCTGTTTCAGTTTTGCATAATGCATGCACGCAAGTCTTTCTTGGGTCATCCTGGCAGCACGGTTTCCAAAAGGAGTATATTCTATTCAGTTTTGGAGGCCTTCATGTGCTGATTGCAAGAAGCTATTACTAAATGTCGTCTACTGAAATTTCTCTGGTTTTATTTGTTTGTTTTCATTGTCATTTATTCTGTAATCACATAAGGTAGAATAGCGGCTTTACCAAAACTATATATGGTGCTTGAGTGTGTCATATAGAGCAGCAGTCCCCAACCTTTTTTGCGCCACAGACCGGTTTATGCCTGACAATATTTTCACGGACCGGCCTTTAAGGTGTCGCGGATAAATACAACAAAATAAAACTAGTACCGGTACCGAAAAAAAGAAGATTTATTCATAACACACGTGAAAAGACCCAGGAAAACCGAGTTAACGATAAAAACGATAACAAAATAACGCTGAAAACCGATAAAAACCCTACATTTCACACCTGAGCCTCAACTCTCGCGGCCCGGTACCAAACGACTCACGGACCGGTACCGGTCCGAGGCCCGGGAGTTGGGGACCGCTGATATAGAGCAGTAATAAGTTAAACTGCCACAGCCTGACCAAAGGGAGAGACCCAGTCACGCACACTGTGGCCATCTTCACATACAGATCATCAATAATCAGCTAATCAAACAGACACACAATTAACAGGGAAACATAAAACCAAGACACCATTCAATAAACTAATAGGTCAATAGAGACACTACCAATAATGCCAGGCAGGAGACAAGCTAAGGCAAGACAAACATGTCAGCTATAGACAAGAGGAAAGTAATGTGAGTACACAGGAGGAGAGACAGATATACGGCTTTCCTCTGAAAAATTACGCACCTCTTATAGAGCTGCCGCCATTGTCTCCTGGTATCCAAGCCAGAGTGATGGAGGAGGTGGAGGTGGTAGAGACGGTTAGACGTGGCTGATCTGGAGGTACTGGGGACGAGGCACAGAATCTTATAATACCATGACTTATATTATCAAAGACATACTTATGGTGAGTTATGTATTCATTTTGGCAAATCTTAATGTTTATTACGTAAAAAAAAGTTTGCTAGTGTGTCATTATAGCCATTCGCTTACCTTGCACCAAAAGGTTGACTATAATAGTGTCAAAGCCAAGTGTGTTTGTGGCTGTGCAGGTGTAGTAACCAGAATCCTCAGCTTTGACAGAGCGCAGCACCAGAGTCCCATTAGCCAAAATGAGACGCTGCCCATCTAGAGAAACTGGTATGGCTGTGTCCTCACTGTTGAAGAGAAAGAGACACTGATAAGAGGACCTTCAGTCTATTATTAGGGTTAATTAAGTATCACCAGCCACTTTGAAACACCTATGGTCATAAAAAATATTTAATATAATAAAAGATTAATAAAATTGAATTAATTCTAATCTATTTCTCTGATTAACAATGTTAATGATTTATTAATTTTTGCTATATCGTTATATGTTCTTTTGTCTTAGTTTTACTCATGAGGATGGACTCCAAGGGGACACAAGAGAAACTGGGACTGTTGTGGAGAGCTGCAGCAATAAGACAAACTCAGTTCTGTTCAATATTAACTTTATCTCATTATAACCATACTGGTGGGCCCTCCACAACAGTCCCAGCTTCTCTCGTGGCCCCTGGAGAAAATGAATTGCCCACTCCTGGTTAAGGTGGATCACTTGTGTTAAGATGTAAGTTAGGATCTGACTTGGTGTTTTGCATAGTTTCTAAGGTTTTCATAATAATTTTTAATGGCTCGTCCAACCAGTACTGCAATGAAGCTGGAGGCTATCCCAAATGAAATTGGCAAGAAGTGAGGTACACTGTCTGCACATTACCTTAGCATGTGCACTTAATTGTCTGTAATCAATTCTCAGAGGAATTACAGCAGCAAGAACACTCTGCTTCAGTATTTCTAGTGTGGATTCTCACCTGTCTTTGGTCCATTTTATGGTAGGTGTAGGTTCTCCTACTGAGCTACAGGGCAGTCGCACCTCTTTCATCCAGGGAGTGGTCACGGTACCGCCAAATGAGAGGATTTTAGCTGGGGCTGGTGGAGGAGAGGAATGAAAAAGTGAAAGGTGTATAGAGGCAGAGAAATTTAATAATAAGACCTTTAGAGCTAATTGCATTAACACTCAAGCAGCCCATAAGACCAGCTGAGCAATAAACTAATTAATATGCACCAATTGGATGATTTTGCTGTTGTCAAATAATTTTCAAATCCAATTAACAATCACTTTGTTTTGAACCAATACATCGCAGTGTTAATGCATGTGCATACATTGATTTATCTTCTTGCTAGAATTATTTTAATAAGCACGATTAACTGAGAGGAAATGTGCACTCTCTATAATTCACATTTGAATTTGTGACACTGGCTGGAAAAAAATAGAACATATATATATATATATATATATATATATATATATATATATATATATATATATATATATATATATATATATATATATATATGAAGAATACAAAGAATGAGAAGAGGGGATATGAAAAAAAAAGTCTTTCCATTCAGGCACATAACCCTCTTATTCTCTGTCACTCCCCTACCCTCTCTGTCTCGCTTTCTTTCCCAAGCTTGGCGTCTTAATGCTAGTGCTCTGGTGCACTTATGTTAAGGTTGAATGAAGTATTGAGTGAGCAAGCCTGGAGGACACTGTCTATTACAGCTGCCGATCAGCAGCACACTCCAATATGAGCACACATTAACAAACCTTTGCATCCAAGTCAAAGGAATGAACAGATAAAGAAAAGGCACTCTATTCATTCTTACACCTTTATTCAACCTGGCCTTTAATCCAAAGCCTATTGATTTAACTGCCATTTTCATTTTCTTAAACACTTTGCCTCTCTATTGTCTTCTATATTAGTTAGCTCAGCTCTTTTTTCCTCCACCCGCTGTCCCCTCTGTTGCTCCCCTCTT
The DNA here is from genome assembly GCF_056152115.1 of Neolamprologus brichardi. Lineage (NCBI taxonomy): Eukaryota > Metazoa > Chordata > Actinopteri > Cichliformes > Cichlidae > Neolamprologus > Neolamprologus brichardi. The sequence goes on along the minus strand of NC_142117.1, from coordinate 22,775,304 downwards.
ATCATTTCCCTGGATGAGGGCAGTTTATCTGGTGCCCTCTGAACTCTAAAATTAATCGTGCACCTCTGTAACGTCAAAGCGAGCAGTAACACAGAAATAAAGAACAAAACTAGGGGCTGTGGAGTAGAAAATATAATATTGGGAATAATTACATCACATCTACTATCAAATAAAAACACATGACATGTGCTGCATGATTACAGTCCTTTATGGCGTAGTGTGTTACCAATGGTATTCTTGGTGACTGCAGTCCCAAATGCCTTTAGATCACTAACAAGCTTCTGCTGTGTAGTTTTCTCATGATCATTCTCACCCCATGAGACAAGATCGGGCTCACACAGATTGGCTTGCCGGTCTGTGTGGCTGGGTCTGGGATCAATTACTTATTTATATACAAATCTATAGACAAATCAGTGTATAACTTTCATGTAATGTGCACTTTTCCTGAATTTTTTGTCTCTCTTCATTAAAACAAAACTTCCATAAAAATTAGAGACTTCATTTCTTTGTAAGTGAGCAAACTTATAAATTCAGCAGGGGAGCAAATAATTATTTCCTCCATTGTATAACGAACGTAACGCAGTAAGAAGATGATGGGGCATGTAAAGCAAAACATCCTTTAAAAATGCTTATTTTTAGTTCATGAGTGGTGCAGTGGGGTGAAGAATAGTCGGAGAGAAAACGAGTGGTTTGTAGAGCAGCACCACTCTAACAGCGGATGTATCCTAATAGTTCCTGAGAGAGAGGACAGAAGCAGGGGAAAATAAACAGGAAAAAGAGGGCACTGTTTGTTTCTTCCACCAAACAAAAAGTCGGTCAAAAGATTACTTCACAAATTTAGCATTGAACCTTGATAAAATTATCAAACTTAAATTTTGAGGGTCTTTTATCAACAGTGGGCACTTCCACTAATCGTGGGTCTCCCTTTCATATCGAGGGACTCACCTTTGGCTGCTGGCTCCACAGTGACCTTTTCGCTGAAGTTACCTCGGCCTGCAGTGGTGACGGCTGCAGCCCAGATCAGGTACTGCTGGCGGTGGTTGAGGTGTGTGATTCGATAAAACAGCAGCTCTGGATTAGCTTCATACTCACTTGGCAGCTAGGGAAAAACGAAATGAGAAGAGAGATTGTTGATTTGGAAGAACAAACTTGATAATGTCCTAAAATCATTTCACTTGATTAAAACTGTTCGACTACCTCTTACTGCAATTATCTAATCAGCCAATGGTACAAATTAATGCATTTAGATATGTAGACATGGTCAAGAAGACCTCCTGAAATTCAAAGTGAGAATCAGAATGGGGACTCTGAAAGTTATATGGTTGTTGGTGCCAGACAAGCTGGTCTGATGATTTCAGAAACTGCTGATCTACTGGAAAGGCGATGGTGTAATGGTGCGGGGTATTTTCTTTGAGCACTTTTTATCCTTTAGTACCAAGTGAGTATCGTTTAACAACACAGTCTAGCTGAGTGTTGTGGTTGACCGTGTCCATGCCTTTATGACCATCGTGTACCCATCTTCTGATGGCTGCTTCCAGCAGGATAGAGTGCCATGTCACAAAGCTCAGATAATCTCAAACTGGTTTCACTGTACTCGACTGACCTCCACAGTCACCAGATCTCAATCCAATAGAGCACTTATGGGAAGTGATAGAACAGGAGATTCACATCATAGATGTGTAGCTGACAAATCTGCAGCAACTGTGTGATACTATCATGTCAATACGCACCAAAATCTCTGAGGAATGTTTCCAGCACCTTGTTGACTCTATGAAGAATTAAAGTCGTTTGAAGTCCAAAAGAGTGCACAATAAGACAAAATGGGCAATTACAGTAAAAAGAGTCTGGATTGGTTTGGAAACATGTAACGCTTTAACGGTACCTTTTCAAAATTAAAAAAAAATGTTTTATAGCATTTCTCCGAAAATTTAAAGTATATTCAAGGTAGCATAAGGTAAAATTTTGGGGATGCCAAATACAAGATTGTTTGGAGAGGCTGGAGTGATGTGATGAACTGAGTGAACATAATTTTAACGTGAACCAATTATTTTCTTCTTCATTTTGTGTCAGTAAAACAGAGACTAAGATGGGCTAAAAGTTAGATAGGTTCTGAGGCTTATCATAATGTGGTAAGGCAAAACGGTATGAAAGGATGACGCTGGAGGGAGGGAGGGAAGGAAGGCAAGCGATGCTTGAGGAGAGAGAGGCGAGAGGGTTGGATTGGGGGAGTGAATCCCACTCCCTCGCCTTCTCTGTTCTCCTCGGGGAGGGCAAACAGAGATATGAGAGAGGAAGACAATAGGGGACAGACAAATGAGTCAGTCAGAGATATCATGAACAGTCATACACTAATGAGGCCTATCTACTGCAGGCATCAGCAGTGATGGAGAGGAGAGGAGAAGAAAGTAACACAAACAGACAGAGGAAGAGGAATGGTTACCCACAAGCAGTATGAATACACACCAATACATATGCATGAATGTACTGAAACACAGGCACACACACACATAGAGCCGCATACATGACCTGGAGGTGGATGTGTAATTGCAGTGTGTTTAACCCAGCCATGTGTCTCCTGTCTAGACATATACGCATCACTGTCCCCTTAACACACACACACACACACACAGAATCTTTCATTTTTACTGCCTGCCAATCGCTATTCACCTACCCACCAATTATACCTGTATTTCCTCAACTCCTACTCTTCACCTACTCCTCAGGTATCCCAGCAGTCAGCTATATATACACACACCTGCAACTCTGGCTGTTGCTGTGCTGCTGGCCTCAAGTAATAAATAGTATGGAAAAAAAAGAAAGAAAGAAACAATCAAAAATCAAAAATTCAACACACACACATACACTGCACTGTAAGGCAGCACCTAACATTCACTCGGCACCCTCTAAATCAAATTTTACTACACCCAAGCAGTTTGACACCGTCTTGCATTTGTGACTGACAGGCACACATGCACAGATGAAATGAAGACTGCGATACAAGTGTCAGATAGCATGAACAGTCAGCAAATGTGCCAGACCAGTAAAACCTGCGAAGACACTGCAGCGTTACTGAGCTCTGTCCTAGCCTGCTGGGTTGTTGTCTGCAGAACGGTTTATTCTGTGCAAACAGATTCCAGTATTCATGTTGTTTTTCACATTTATGAGCAGGTCGCCATGAAGGAATCCACTGAGCTTTTTATTACTTCACTATGTTCCCTGTTCATCATCCATTCCTCTTGCCTGTGACGCTCTCTCTATTTTTCTCTCCGACTATTCTTCACCCCACTGCACCATCCTTCTGTGCAGCCCGATGCCATCACTGTTCTTCATTTCTTTATCTTTACATTTGTCTGTCATCTGTGGGCCCACTCCTTGCTTTTTCCTGCATCTATCCACCAATATCCCCCCCCCCTTCTATTTTACATTGTTTTAGCCCCCCCCCCCCCCCCCCCCCCCCCCCGCTTTCACATACGCATCAATATCTTCTTCTGCACATTTGTCTCTATACTCTCCACTGCAAGCTGAAGCATGGATGGAGAGATGGATAGATAGAGGGTGGGATGTATGTATGGGTGGGTGGGTAGATGCTAGGAGGAAAGGAGGGGGGGAAGAGTGACAGAGTGTGTGTTGCTGTAACGGATATTAAAATATTCCTCCGGCATGGAAATAGCGGTGATCCGGGGAACGATAGAGCGAGATAATGAAAAGAGGAACAAAAGTACTCCCCGCGCGGTGTGTCTGACCCCCCCATCCCTCCTTCCTTCTCTCCAGTCGCACTCATTTACATAGTAATCATGCCGAACTCTGCATGGGGGCTTCAGAAAGAGATAGATAGATAGATAGATAGATAGATAGATAGATAGATAGATAGATAGATAGATAGATAGATAGATAGATAGATAGATAGATAGATAGATAGATAGATAGATAGATAGATAGATAGATAGATAGATAGATAGAGATAACGTGTGAGTGATTTATGAATGAAGGACATTAAGGAAAAGATGTAAATTTCTCAAAGGGAACATTTATATAGTACATGTGTATGCATGTGTGTGTGTGTTCAAGATTGCAAGCAGGTTATATTTCTTGCCTTAAATTCACACTGTTATAGAAACATGAGTTGCATATATGTATGTACCTCTATATCGCTCATGTAATACATTTATGAGTGTGTTTCTGTGTGCGTATGTGTGTGTGTATGTGTGCGTCTAAGCTAGAGTGTGTATTTGCTCTTGGCTTGTTTTCTGCCCTCGTTGATGAACAGATGAGGTTGTCCTGGCAACGTGATGAGACGCAGATATGTAAATGAGGCTGGAGGGTGAGTTTGCACGCACACACACTGCAGAATGAGGAGAGCTCATTTCACACACGTATCTCGCTGAGACTGCAGCACTAGACCACACACAAAAACACACCCCAACACACACACCTACACACACACACACACACACACACACCTACACACACACACACACACACAAGCACACACGCAAACGCTATAATTAAGTCAAATGAGTTTTATCTCAGCAACATATAAAATGTTTAACAGAAGCTATTTTCTGCATAGAAAATAGGATCTTGTCCCCTTCACTTTTCCACTTTAATTCATTTGTTTATCCTGAAACTCTCTGCGCCCCTCTTGTAACTTACCGGTTGGCCTGACCCGGGGCTGGAGCAGTAAATGGTGTACTTGCGGATGATTCCATTTGGCTTGTGAGGGGGCAACCACGACACTACGACACTGCTGGCAGAGGAGGGCACAGCTTTGATGCCAGCTGGGGGTCCAGGGTCTAAAAAGAAAGAAATGGAGGGCTGAGTAAAATGTGAACCACTTATATTTCAATGTGGTTACAGTAAACGGGAAGTAGTTTTCCCTTTCATCTTTATTATTTGCAGTAAATTGAACATCTTTGGGTTTTAGATTATTGGTTTGACAAAACAAGCAGTCAGAATTCAATTCAACTTTCTTTACACATCATAATAACAGCTGTCTCGAAGCGCTTGTTAATATTATTAGATAAAACCCTACAATATTAGAGAGAGAACTCCAGTGATCAATAGCCTGGCTTATGGGAAAGTGCAAAAGGAATACATCAGTATTTTCTGCCATTTAATAGAGCACAGATAATGATGTTAAGAACATGACTAGCAGTATACCAGCTGTTCTATATGCATACTAGCCTGCATATAGTAGTGTATTATTATACATTCTAAAAATATATTGGTTCTTTATTATCATTTATAAAGCCCTAAAAAATGCCTTATGCTGCATGACTGTAGTCCTCAACCTCTTCCCAAATAAAGATTTCTCCTCATTAGCCCCGCTAAGTATGAAACTACTGGTGAATTAATTAATTTAAGACCTCACTTCATTTGGAAGTCTTCATTTGGACAATAGTGACACCTGTAGCTTTACATACATTTAGAACAGACAATATGCCTTTAGTTCCATAAAGAGAAAATTATTATTCTCTCTTTACTATCACCATTTGAGGCTCATACTGAGCAAAAAATATAAAAACGCATGATCTATAACAACAATGTATGATATGACCAACAACTCCCAGAAATTAGGCTGTTTATGATGGAAATTTGTATTTGGCCGAGCACCAGCAGAATATGACATTAGGATTTATTAATATGAGAGGTATTTGTGTAATACTTAAATATTATTAAGAGATATGAGTTAATTTAGAGTCAAAGGTTAGAAAATCCTGAGAGAACTTGACAACATTGGAATTTATACCAAAATAGTATTTTTAACATAAAACCCACAAATGAAGACATGTAACCACACATTCAAAGAGCCAAATACTGTGGTCCCCTAGATATAAGGCTGAAAAATTAATCCCGGTCTTCAATATTCTTATGCTTGCTGTCTTTTATGTTTATTCATGTAAGAGACAGAGGCAGAGAACGACAGACTGAGAACTGGCTGTTTGCACAATTGCACAGCAAACACTTTTCCATGTGCTGCGGACAGAACCGAGGGCAAAGGGAAAATACAGAAAACGCTGAGCGTTTGTGAAGAGGTTGCCCCTGGACACAGTGTCAACCCGCATCAGGGAAAAAAGACACACTCAGTTTGCCCCTGATAAACACGCACACTCTCACACACGCACACACAAAGACTAACACAATAGACATATTTGAATAGCAATTGCAGTGGGGCCAGCTCATAAAATGGAGATATGGTGGTGAAAAGAGAATAAAGGCCTTTTCTGAAATGACACTTCTTAGAATCTCTGCTCCCCTATCTTTCCTGCACTCCCTCTCTCCCTCATTTTCTTCATCTCCAGACGCCTGCCTTCTCCTCTGCCTGGCCCCAGGGAGGTGGAGGAGAGGCGGATACGGATGTAATCCACAGCACCGCCAGTGTAAGCACAAAATTAATTCTCTCTAAGCCACAAAGAATTAATCCCTCTCCTTGTGCTGGGTGCCAGGGTAGACTTGCACACAAACAATAGCGCATGTACACACACATGCACTCGTGCATGCACGCCAACACAAAGCCATATACACCTGCAAACAGACAGACTTAACCCCCCACCCATCTCCACACACACACCTCCAGATACCCGCATGCACAGACTGACACCCTTAGGGTCCTTAACCACACACACACTTTTTGGCTTCTTAATTCTCATTAGCACTGGTAATGGCACATCAGAGCACAAAGAGGTTTTAATCAGCAACCTCAGCCTTACAAAGACCCCCTCTACCCCCGCTGGCTCTCTGCCTCCCACATTGCTGCCTAAACCAAGAAAAAGAAACAAAAAACCTTAAACCTGCCCCAAAGATGTGAGGAAAGTAAATGACTCCTCCTGACTGGAGGTCAGTTTTTCACTTAGTTTATCTGTTTGGTCAGAGCTAGTAAAATACGGACTCACAGTCTTCACGGGTTTGGATATAAAGGACGTTGCTCCGGACGCCATCCCCAGCCTGGGTGTAGGCCAGCACTTGGATGCTGTAGTTAGTAAACTTTTCGAGGCCTCTCAGCTCCACTTGCTCTTTGGTGGTTGTGATGTTCTGCATTTCCCCCCACTCTGTTAGACAATAGGACAGAGAGAAGATTAGAATGCAAACCTGAGACATTTAGTGATCGCGATTTTACCTGGATATAACAAGACAAACTCAACACACCTCCATCTGGGAAAACAGCCCAAAAAACAACACGATATCCCTTCAATACACCGTGAAGTGTCAGTCTTGGAGGTTCAGCCCATGTGATAACTGCTTCGTCAGATGTTACAGAGATGGCTCGCACATTCTGAGGAGGCTGACTGGGTACTAAAGACAAAGACAGAGGACAAAATGTCAGATGAGTTATCCAAGTTGTGAATTGTCAGGTATATAAATATGTAGTGCACATTTTCAGTAATGAAGGTCTGATCATTGAATGTTGGAAAAACAATTATAACTCATTTGACTGATTGCAATACAAAGATAAAATGCAGAAAATCCAGGAATTATTTACTCTTAAATATGTGGTTTATCATTAGAAGATTGATTTCTTTCCATGCTGTGGAACTGGATTACATTAGGGGAGCGGTTCTAAAACTTTTGTTGGCATGTCTCAGTTCAGAAACTGAAAAATAATTCATGTCCTTCACAACACAAATTTCATATTTTATTTTATGGAGTAACCATAAACAGGATGCAAGTTGAGTTTGACTTAAATAAAGGTCACTGTAACAGCATGAATAAACACTTTTTCCCTTAAAAAATTATATTGCTTAACTTATCTTCATTCCATGCTTTTTGTCCAAATGGCACAGTGCTCAATAAACTTAAGAAAGCTAATGGAGATGCAGATTTCTCAAAATAGTTGAACTTGTGTGTGTGTATGCATATATATATATATATATATATATATATATATATATATATATACATGTGTGTGTGTGTGTGTGTATATATATACATACATACATATATATGTTTCATAACAGCAGGGTGCAAGATGCTAGCAGGCAGGGCATACATGGAGCGCCATAACCAAGTGGCCGGCAGTGTACATCTGTGCTGAGTATAATCTGGAGGTCCCGAAGTCAAAATGGGAGATGCCTCCAAGGGTGGTGGAGAATGACCAAGCTAAGATCCTGTGGGACTTCCAGATACAAACGGACAAAATGGTGGTGGCTAACCAACCGGACATAGTGGTGGTAGACAAATAGAAGAAGACGGCCATAGTAATTGATGTAGCGGTCAAGAATGACAGGAACATCAGAAAGAAGGAACACAAGAAGCTCAAGAAATACCAAGGGCTCAGAGAAGAGCTCGAGAAAATGTGGAGGCTGAAGGTAACAGTGGTCCCAGTGATAATCGGAGCACTAGGTGCGGTGACTCCCAAGCTAAGTGAGTGGCTCCAGCAGATCCCAGGAACAACATCGGAGATCTCTGTCCAGAAGAGCGCAGTCCTAGGAACAGCTCAGATACTGCGCAGGACCCTCAAGCTCCCAGGCCTCTGGTAGAGGACCCAAGATGAAGGATTGACTGCCCGCAGGGGCGAGCTGGGAATTTTCTTTTTATGTTTTGAAAAATATATTTCATATATTTTTCAGTTCAACTATTTTGAAAAACCAGTGTCGCCATTAGATTTCTAGTTTATTGAGGTTATATGGATATTGAGTTTGCAGGGGTATCTGCAGCCTGAAGTTAAACATTGTGCAGATTATTTTTAAATAAAGATATGACTTTGGTAGTTAGTTTATTAATAAATCTATTAACAGACCTTCCTGAAACCCTAAAATACATTTCCATATCAAACTTAAAGTGAGTAAACAGGTGATAGATGAAAGGCCATGCCATGTGTCAAGCCTGATGTATAGGACCATTTCTCTTTCTCTGTACAAGCCTCCCTCTGTCCCTGCCAGTCCAGGTGTCCTTTCTATTGGCTACCACTGACCACGAGTCATTCAGGCTTTGAATAAAGACCACTGTTGAAGATGAACAGAAGTCAACTTGTGAGAGAAGGAAGCGCAGGAAGAGAGGAAGAGTGCTGACTGAAAGACAGTGTAATGAAAGAGAAGGATTGGGCCAAGTCCACCAGGGAATTTCTCTGCAGCTGGTGAAGAGAAAGGCAGAGGGAGGAGGATGGAGGACTGGAGGGAAAGGAGAAAGGAGGATCAGAAAACCAAAACATGGTTTTGCATGAATAAAAACTTTAGCTTCCATATCTAAATAATGAGAATGCAACTAAACACAACCCTATTCCCACCTTTACCAGAAGCAAAATAAGACTAAAAATGTGATCAAGAAGGTTAGTGGGTTCAAATGGGTGTCTCTAATAGGGCTTGCTTATACAGATATTTTAAAATAAAAAAACTAAACAAATGAACAAAATAAACCTTACATAAATGACTGCATTAATTTGGGGAAAATAACAATGATGAACTCAGGCTATAGGGAGGAGGACACGCGGGTGATGGGCAGAGGAAGAAGGGAGGAAGAGAGTTAAAAGCAAGGGGAGCAAGGGAAGGGCAGAAAAAGATGAAAAGAGGGATCAGGGAGACAATGCGCTCAGCTGTGGATAATTACAGCAGGAAGCTAGCACAGGGAAAGAGAGAGAGAAAAACAGAGAGACAAGCTAATTATAATTATTTTTAGTATGCTTGTTGTTATCACTATTATCATAATGGCCATCAATATCACTGTCGCCACGGTGACAGCCACAGGAAAGAACTGGAGGGCTCTGTCTCTTCTGGACCAATGAGGCTAAGCCAACTGTTCACTGGAAGGACAAATATGTATGTGATTGGTGTATGTGTGTTTGTTTGTACGTGGTACAAACATGCAAATGTAGATAATACGTGACGGAGATTGAGAGAGATAGTTTGTAACAAAGATGGCTGTCTGCATTTAGCATGAAGATGAACTGCCCAATGCTAAAGAAACAAAGAGTGAGAAAAGACAAATGAGAACACAAGAAGCACGACAGATGCAGCCGCCTAGTCCAAAAACTGGAGGCGATGCGTCAACCTTAATTCTTTCGAATGGATGAAAGCAAAAAGAAGTCCGTATAGATGACCTTATTTACTAAATTACAATACTTCACCTTGAAGTATGTTGTCAGTAAACAGTTTGATCTTAATTGCATAGCTTAATTTAATTTGATGTGATGTTTAACTTTTTTTTAATTATGGTCAAAAAGATGATATACCAGGATACGATTTGCCTACCTAAATAGTGACTGCCATAATGCTAATTATGAGTATAACAACTGTCAACTTGTCGTGGCTTTCATTTGTTTTATCAGCAGACAAAAGTCGATTAATACAGTCAGCATAGAAACCAATGCTTAATATAAACAAAATAAATTAATAAATAAATGATAAAATAATTTTTTAAAGGTGTCTGCCCTTGCAATATAAAGTTTAGCCCTTGAATGTCTGGTTGAAAAGCTAAATGGATCAAATTAAAACACAGGACAATAAACAAGGACAAGGATTCATTGCTCTATTGTGATTGCGCCATCAGTTTACTACACCAGCCTCTTCCATCTTTCCCAAACTGCTTTTAAGCTCGTGTTGCACATTTTTGTCTTTCTGTTGGTCAATTTCTGTCATCAGTGTTTTTTTCCCCAAAAGTATCAACAAATCTCTAATGTGTTTGCTTGGTAAACTATGAATCTTGTGCAACACTTTCCAGCCTAAGAAGAGGGTTTTGCTCTCTAAGTGCTTTTTGTGTTTTAGTCTTTCATCCATTCAGCATTAACTCTTCTACCCCATAATGATCGGGACGTATTGCAGTATATACACTCTGTCTACACTCACTTTACATGAATCACAGAGGTTATCTGTGTATATGGTATTTATAAGAGGGATTGAAATTTCAACAGCCAATATTCATTCTTGCTGAGGCAACAGAGCGAATGTAGTAATTTGAGGTTATACAGCACGACATGATTTGAAAGAGACCAGACTGCAAAAGCAAGAAGTACAATGGCATGAGAAATAGTGCAGAGGCTGATATTTCATATGACTGGCTTTGTCCTTTTCCACTGCATCCCATTCATCCATTCACTTCCGCTTATCCTTTTCAGGGTCGCGGGGGGCGCTGGAGCCTATCCCAGCTATCATAGGGCGAGAGGCGGGGTACACCCTGGACAGGTCACCAGTCTGTCGCAGGGCCAACACACAGGGACAGACAACCATTCGCACACACATTCACTCGCACATTTACACCTAGTGGCAATTTGGATTATCCAATTAACCTATCCCCACAAGCTGCATGTCTTTGGACGGTGGGAGGAAGCCGGAGTACCCGGAGGGAACCCACGCAAACGCGGGGAGAACATGCAAACTCCACTCAGAAAGACCCCGGCCTGATGGTGGAATTGAACTCAGGACCTTCTTGCTGTGCAGCAACAGTGCTAACCACCGTGCCACCGTGCTACCTTTTCCACTGCACATTTGCACTTATTTGTTTTATTTGTTCCAATATTGCTACAAGTCATTAAGGTAGCCAACATTTACCTTATTATACAGTCCTACAGACAATTAAATCCCTTTACACGTATGTTGACACAGTTGTGTATTGCTCACCGTCTTCTAGTGTTGTAGCATTGATCTCTGAGCTGGAAGGTCCTGTGCCTGCTCTGTTGAAAGCTTGGACAACCACACCATACTGGGCAAACTTCTTCAGGTTGTCCAGTGTGTAGACCTCACTGTCTCCAGTGGCCTTCATCTCCACGATGCTGTACTGGCCATTACTACCTGGGCCATTTTCTCTGTAACCGATTTGGTAACCGCGGATGACACCGTTCTGCAGCTCCTTCCTTGGAGCCTAAAGGTTTCCATTTGAAAAAATGTTCTCACATTAATCAATACTCATATTGCTAGATTGTGTAATGACATTGACACCTCCACACATACATTAAGATGAAAAATAAGTTAATCTGAAGAAATAATGATAAAATAATATAAGGCAAAGCTGGTCAGGAGACAGATCCTTGAAATGCATTACCTTCCATGTGACCCTGATACTCTGAGATGTCACAGGCTGTAGGATGACATCCATTGGAGGACCATCAGGCTCTATAACAAGAGAGACAATGGGACTGAGTGGAGGCATTTCACTAATGTCAGAAAAACATTATGCAACATTAACATTTCCACGTTTCGTACTTTTTCTTGAATATTTATATCAAAAGAGGTTTCTTTCAGTTTTATTGAGACTAGCATTCAAAATGATTAGTCAAGGACAGATGTCAGAGTCATAACAGATGCAAACGCTAATTGCTCATGCAACAAGCCAAAAATAAAATATTTGCCTACATTCATGCGAGTAGAAAGCAGTGCTGTCAAAAGACTTACGTGCTTCCTCTGTGCTGATAGTGAGTTCCTTACTAGCCTCGCTCTTCCCTATAGCATTGTAGGAGTACATGCGGATACTGTAGACAGATGCAGGATGAAGATCCACTATGTTGGCCTGGTTGTTGGTTGGAGAGATATTTCGGGTGGCATGCTTTAGTTCCCAGGAATCTGACAAAACAGGAGAAAATAACACATTTTACTACTTCAACACTTTGGATGGACATGGGAAGTTGGGAATGCTATTGGCATTCAGTTTAAAATAGCTTCAAATAAAGAGGCTCAAATAAAATAAGCACAAACAGCCTAGCAATTTTCAGTGTAGAATATACTGCTACTTTTAGGGTCTTTTGCAATACTTTAGTAAAATAAATCACCGACTTGACTTTTACTCACCTGTTTTGTTCTTGTATTCGATATCGTATGATGTAATTACGCTGTTCCCATCAAATCTCTGTGTCCACCTGAGATTCATGCTACGATCTTTCACTTCTCGCACCTCTAGCTCTGGAGGGTCTGGAGGCTCTGAGGTTTAAAATTAGACAAAGTGAACAAAAGGAGGCAAGAAAAAGGAGAAAAAAAGGACCACATGAAAGACAAGTTCAAAGGTGAAGAAAGAAGAGCGTAGTTTTGTAGCTTTTATGGTATTAAAGTGAGGATGGTACAGTACATGCTTTTGCACATGGATGCTTACCTTGCACAGTGAGCTGGATAAGGCCTCGTCCCTCTCCGTAAGAGTTGATGGCATGACAAGAGAAGAAGACTGAATCCTCACGCTCTGCTGGCTTGAGCTCAAGTGAGAAAGGTACAAAGAAAAAAATGTCAACGAGAGAAACAACTCTATGTCTGCATAGACAAATTGTGCAAAGCTTTGTGATGAAGAAGCGCCTCGGTGAAAGTTTTTGCTTGACCATGTTTTGTTTGGTATTTAGGCGACTCTGTTCACCTCACTGAAAGGTGTAACAGAAAACAGACACCTGTACACTCGGCACCCACTGCAGATGAGTGCCAAGAATTCGTTTTTGTCTAAAAAACATTTGGTTGGTGTGTAAGGTACACATACACCGACAAAACATACAGAACGCTTGATCATCGGTGAGGTTGTGACACTCTCTGAATTCAGTGAACACAAAGTTGCTCCTCGTTTATGCGTCTCCTTCCATTACCTTTTGTTAATATCTGAAAAACATGGCATCAGCAGGCTAAAGAAGCTCCGTGCTTTCATTTGAGCCTGGCCAGTGCAGAATTTCCGTTTTAAATGAATTAGGAGACAACCTGCTGGCTGCTATGACTGCCACGGTATGTTAGAGGAAAATTAAGACATAGAGATATTGAGAATTAGAATTTCTGTTTTGAATCTGGGATAATAAAGTATATCTAATCTTGTATTCTGATAAATTAATTTAATAATAAATTAATTTCTCTTACACTAACTGTTTGCTAAATTTGTGGCCAGCACAATTTGAATTTCTAACAACCCCAAACACACAAACTGGTTTTGCTATCTTCTTTCTAATCTTAACGCTACAAAGCACAGACAAGGAAGGTACAAAAGTTGACACTGTACCAAATAGTTTGCTTTGCATGGTGAAAGTTACAGCTGTTTTCACACGTGAACTCTGGAATCTCTGGTGTTCACCGTGTGATTTTCCGTTTTGGACTGTGTCTGAAGTTGCACCTTCTGATCGTTTAACTACGTTACTATCCCATGAGCGCAATCAGACATTACAGGGATTTTATGGTGGGGAGCTAGGAGGACAAAGACCGTTTAATGTCTAAATGAAGTTTGTCATTAGTGTTCACACGTACAATGCTGTCGGGTAATATGTTGAAAAATTCAGGGTTGAAGTCTGGGTGTGAAAAAGTAAATCAAAAGAAAAGATTTAAAGCTCATGCATCTGTCAACTGAATAAAAGTCGGTGAGACATTAATGTCTCATCTCATCAGAAATGATCCAGATCTTCTACTATATATAAGTCTTTTTTTTTTATTTTTACCTTGAGTGTTGACAGCACCTCATCAGTCTTTTCATTGGGACTGGTGGTAATGGAGTATCGGGGGTTGCGATCAGGGTCGATGACGGTGTCACCCCTTTCCCAGCGGATAATGATGGGCCATTCTCCCCTGGCTGTGCAGTTCAACTCCTTCAAGTGACCCTTCTTAGCCATGGTGGTGTTGGGGTGACTGGTGATCATTGCTGGGACTGGAAGGAGACGGGAAATGGAGTGTGAGATGAAGAGAAGGCAAGAATAAATGGGGTGAAGCAGGCAGAAATGGTAACAGTAAACAGATTGATGAGAGGGATGTCAGATGACAGAAGCAGATGAAAGAGGGGAGAGGGAGGAAGGAAAAGAAAGAGTAAGTGGATAATAAGCAGGGTTTAAGTGGAAAAGCAGAAAGAAGGGAAATAGCAGAGAGGAGAAAGGTGGGATAACTGGCAGTTGAAAAAGGTGGAGTTCAGAGTAGCCAAGTTCCACTGCAGTAAAGTAATGAAGAGCTGTGGTCAATGAGGTAAAGTCAATAAACCTCCTTCCTCATTCCCCAATAGTTAACACTGGGGTCTAGGTGAATGAAGAGGCAAAAAAGATACACTCTACCTTTCGTGTACACTCTATACACAAAATCCCTTTACACACTCAATCTTCTCTCCCCAACAGACACACGGGCACACGCACTCATTTACACACACAAAATATCGATCTGAGGAGGCTTCTGCTGTTTTGTTTTCATCACTTATTCATCTCACCCTCCCTCTTTTCCTCTTTTCCTCCCTCTCCGCTGAGTGAAACAGACAGAATTGAGGGAGGCAGAGGAGAGGAACGGTTCAATCAATAACACTAACACCAGAAGGGGAGAGAGAAAGAGAAAGGGAGAGAGAGGGAGAGGGGCAACCCTGTGATAGAAAAACATGATGAAACTAGTAAATAGATTTATGTGCAGCTTGTTATATGTGTCTGTGTGTACAAGTGTCAAAAGGTGCCAGAATATTAAGCCTTGACATCTCTGTCGTGATTACAGATTTTTGGTCAAGGTCAGTGTACTGCATACTAAAAAATATATTGGCATCATATAACGCTCTACTAGATACTGACAGTCAATGTGTCTGTGTGTGTTTGCATACACATTCTCCCTGTGGAGTTTCACATTGCATTACATAGGGTGTTACTGACGTCGAGGGCAGGTTGAAGAGATTGATTGTAGATAATGGTTAAGCTCAAAGTCATTTTGATCGTCTGTAGACAGATCCCGAGAGTCAAAAGATCAATCGCTGAGTTGCTTGCTTTGTCAATGTCTATCGCAGATACACACACGCAGTTTTTTCTCACTCTATACTGTATGCTTTTTCACTTATGTCTGCGGTCACCTTTGCTCTTCGAGTCTACGATGGTGCATGTATGTGCGCGTACGGTTGTGCCCGAAGAGAGAGTCTTGCGAGCTGGCTCATTGGTTTGACACGGTTAGTGAGTGCATGTGGATGAGGACCGATAAAGAGGGAGCGCTGGAGCATCCCAGATGGCCTCACTGCAGTCGTCTGCGTAGCGAAGAAGTCATACCCTGCTACATTAACCAGTGCAAGTTTGTATACTCACTCTTAACTGTGAGGACCATGCTTTTGCTGATGTCTGAGCCCACGCCGTTGGAGGCCTGACAGAGGTAGAAGCCCCGATCCTCTTCCAGGACATGTCTGATAAGTAAAGAGCCATTATTCATGATCTGAATACGGCCCGTCAGAGGCACAGGGTGGTACTGCTGTGGGTTCCCAATACCCGCTGGACAGAGAGAGAGTGAGCAAAGGAACATGAGATTATGATGTAGTTAACTGCCAGCATATGCATTTTACTTTGCACAGAATAGATATGACAATGTGCAGAGAACAGCTGACGGAGGCACATCACAGTACATAAATAAAGAATTTAGGATCGTATAAAACTCATGTACCTAATGCACCTTTGGCATGCTTCCACATGACCTTAGGAGGAGGGTATCCATCAACAGAACAGTTCAGGATAGCTGACTTCCCATAGATCCCATCCTGGTTATTGGGCTGCACCACAAACCGAGGAGGCACTGGAGAATATTAAACACGAGATTGATATTTCTGTTATTATTTCAATAACCTCTAATGTTTAGTGAGGAAATGGAGATGAGTATGAATTTAAAAAAACAACATATACTAAGAGTTATCCTCAGTTGAAATTTTGATAGCTGATGATGATGGAGAGCACTGTTTAACAAGTTAATCAACTGAAATGAGACTGCAAAGGCCATGGAATATAAGTCATATACATTTTAAACTCATCAAACTATTCAGTCACCGTTTAAGTGCCTTCACACCGCAAAAGTATCCCTGCATCCTCTCATCCTGCAGGTTACACTTTTTACCTTAATTTTTCAAGTTGTTCAAAAAAAGGCTTTGTATGAGGTGACATAGACTTCGCAAAAAATAACCCTTTCTTCAAGTGTTAATGTGCTGATAATTAAAGAGATGTTATGTTATTTGGGGAATGTCAAGATGTCCTGTAATACTTTAAAAATCTTATCTTTTTTGTGTTGTGTTGTGTTTTGAAAAATGTGGCATTAAACCAAAAAGGTATTGGAAATTAGAAGTTAAGGATCCAGTGCAAAATCACTTCTGCTGTTTGATTTTTGACCATTTTTATTTCTATCATCCAGGTCCTCCATCTTTATTCAACCGGAATACCAAATCTCCAAAGTGTTCCTCTTTCCTCCATTTGTCCTTCATCCCTTTCTAAATATCTCTTTCATATTCTCTCTTTTGTGCTCTTTCTTTTCTTACCTGTAACCGTGAGCTGCCTCTCTGTGCTGACAGTGGCAGCATCATTGCTGGCAATGCAGGTGTAGTTGCCATTGTGCTTGAGCGACACCTTGGATATCTGGAGGGAGCTCATGAACTCCTTCGTGTCGATAGTGATGCCCGAAGAGGGAACGATCTCCTGGCCGTCCTTGCGCCATGTGATGCGTATGGGCATGTCCCCAGACGACACCACGCAGGCAATGTACATCAATTTACCGATGGAAGTCGGAGGAAAGTCAAATGGCTGGATCAGTGGAGGAACTGAGACAGGTAGAAAAGACAGAGAAATTGGATGAAAGAGTCCAAAAAATAACCAAAGCAAATAAGAGAAATACAAGGTCCAAGGTATAGTGGGAGGGTGAATAGATATGCAGAGACATCCCAAGTATGGGAGAAATAGTGAAATGAAATAAAAGAAGATAAGTAAAAGAGATAGAACGGTTAGATGAAAGAGAGTGGAAAATAGAAAAGGCAAGGGTACATAAAAAGGCAAGGACAGGCAGCAGGGTGAAATAAAGGGTATATAGAGAGAAGTCAGTCTAAGGCAAAGAGAGAATGGAAATAAAGAAAAAAATGAATGAAAACAGTTAGAGGGCTGTTTAAATGAGCAGGGTGAGTAAAAGGTGAAGACACAGATTTTAGGCAAATATGAATAAATGAAGTATAGAGAAGAGAGACGGAGTCAGATGTGAAGGCATAGAGAGGATATGGGCAGACAGACAGTTTTGAAGATTCAGGGGCATCTCGAGGACATGGAGTGGGAGAGTGAGTGGTGCAAAGGGAGAAGAGGTGAAATGAGAAAAACAGTGAAGAGATAAAAAAGACTGTGTTAGACTGGGCATGGTTCAGAATCTATCATTTTCAGCTGACAGTCTGATTGGTAAACTAGTGGTCCAACTGTCTGTGAGAGTGCGGGAGATCAAAAACATGATTTTTTGAGTCTTTCATCTAAGCCTTCACTCCCAAAAGCTTCTGCAGCCCGGCCTACTAGCCCACTACCCACTCTGCAGCCGCCTGTGCCCCCTACCAACCCCTCCACTCCACCCTACCCTGCCCTGCTAAAACCAGCCCATAATAGCTGCTCTAATTAGAGCCCCATCCACAGGGGGAAGAAGAGTGTTACCATGGATACCGGCAGAGGTGATGGTGGTGGTTTGGAGTGGGGGATGAAGTAGAGGTTGTTGTTGGTGGAGGTGGGGGGGGACTACAGCTGAGACATCTGGGGGATTTAATCTGGGCCTCGTTAAAATTCATCTAATTAAATCAAAGACATGACAAGCACACATTCATACAAGCACATACCTAAACCCGGCAAACGTGTGCATGCACGCAAATGTGCCTGTATACTCACATGTGCAAGTATGCACAGACCACTGAGCCACACAAATTTCACACATCATGCCAATGTCAAACAGACACGCACACGCACACACACACACACATACACACTCCACGCTTATACTCGACAACTTCCTAAAAAAACACATTGTTCTGTTGCAGCTGAGAGCAGAGACAAACATACAAGGTGACATGCAGAATACACACTCATAGTCATCTCTTTCTCACACACACAAATTATATATATATATATATATATATATATATATATATGTATGCATGAGTATGATATGCACACACACAAATCGTATACAACAGCTCTCCTGCTCTATGTAATTGCTGAGTGGTTGAGAGCTCACACTAGGCCACTCCGCCCCTTAATCAGGGGTTATTAGAGGCAATACATACAGCATTGTTCTGTCTTCTCCCTCTGCTTCACTCACACCATCTTGCTCTAAACCAGTTTTGCTCCCCAGCATGTCTCTTACAATCACTCTCATTAGCATTCATCATTTCTTTTTTTTTGTGACACAGTAAAACAAAGTCAGATTACTATAAATTCTGGTTCTATATAATTTTGCTTGTAGCATATTCATCTCTTTTCCCTTTACAGAATTTACATCACTGAGAGAAAATTATGTGCATTCTCATGTCATAATGCCTCTACTGTATGCAGCTACCCAAAAACAGATACCGACCAGCAGCTACTGTTTCAAAGCTGTGACCTCTGTGACTTACCTTTGACAGTAACATAAACAGTCTGTGTGATAAAGAGCTGCGGTTGGATGAGCACGCTACAGACATAGGCCCCCTCGTCCATCCCTTTCTGAACATCGCTGAGCTTTAGAGTCCCGTTCTCATACACCACCTGGACAGACATTAGCAGTATTGAAGTTAAATAAGAGGATGCTCACACATATGAGACATACTTGCTTTGCAAATTAATTTCTTTCCATTTTTTAAGGATTTTCGAGATTCCATACAGGATTTTTTTCTGTACACTACTAAATCAAATAGGACCAAAACAGTGTAATGTAACAGGCCTGTATCATACAATAAAAAGTAACAGCGATGCCACTGATCATTAAGTCAGTGCTTCAGACAGCAAAATCCCTTTTTATGGTTAAACACTTGCTTAAGCTTTCATTATTAAATGGATGTATGAAGATCACCTGCTCTATGTAAAGCCACACTGTCTAAAAATAAATTAACGATTTTAATATATATATATATATATATATATATATATACAAATTTTTGTAATTTTGTCCAGCTATGTTATTCTAAATTATGAGATTCATTATGGGTTTTTTTTACAGTAAATATACAATATTTCTAAATAACAGCTGTTAAACGACAAGAACACAAGCCTCTTACGGATAATCTATACACACAGTGAGAAATATGTGTATAGATTAAATGCTTTATAGTGCTGTATGAAAAACCAATACCGAGATATATTTTTATTCATTTTATTCATTTATTTTGGAGCAGAAATGGAGAGCACTAACTCTACCTGGCGATGGTTGTCAGGCAGTAGAAGTCCCTCCTTGTACCAGTTTATTGAGTAATAAGGGTACCCAATCACACGGCAGTTTATGAAAGTGTTTCTTCCTGCTACGGCGGTGATATTCTTCATTGGCCGAATCCTTGGAGGACCTGATGGAGAGAGCAAGCAAATGGGGAGAGAAATGGAAAAACAGAAAGAGAGATGGGTTGATCAAAAAGAAGAGAGGAGGAAAAAAGAAGTGTATTAATTGACAGTGTCAGAAGCAGGTCACGGGAATTTTAGGAATAACGGGGAGGGTGGTAGGGGAGGGGGGCTGGGGAAGGCTAGTGGACAGAAGAGGAGAAAAGCTTGCAGAGGAGAGGGAGAAAGAGAGGTTAAAATGGCCTGCCTTAGTGTTACGTTTCTTTTCTGGTGGAAACAGTTTCTCACCCACCCTCAGATGTTTTCTCTGGAAAATATATTCACCTCATTTCTCACCGATGTGGGATCTGAAGGAATTTTTTTAGGTTTATGGAGATTACATATACTAAGATGTTTACTAAAATAACCTTATAAACATGAACTACATTTTTTTTTCAGGTTTAGACAGGGCATAAATTGGATAAAAGTGGCTCATGTCTTTCTTCCTTTGATAATTTGCACTGTTTCTTTTAGGAGCAAGCGGAAACTAGAAAAAGAAAACACAGGAATTCTGCATTTCAGACACCAACGGTAATGTTGTTGTTTACAGGTCAGACTGGGCTAGAGATGATAATTTTATTTAATGCTACTGACATTTAAACACACCGGGATCTAAAATAATTGACTGCATGACATCTCTAAAAAGAGAGCATGAAATACAGAGAAAGGGAAAGTGAGTGGGTGACACCAATGGGAAAAAAACCCTGCTAAAATGACACTTGACTTTATTCTGTACTTCATTTTGTGAGAAGATAGCACTTTTACATGCCCAGTAATAACAGAGTTTTCATTCATGCTGACCAACCAATTGTGATGGTTTCAAAGCAAATCTTTGGGTGTAAAAGCCCTCCCTTGTTTGTGTCAGTGTCTGAAATGCACTTTATCTTTTCCACAGTTCTAAATTATGACAAACATGTTATTTAAATGTTGTGGTCCAATAGTGACCACAACAAGCAACTAGTAAAAAGCTCATCTACCTCAGTATAAAGTATTGCCAAGAGGCAGAGAAAGGCTGAGGACAGGTAGACAGGCAGTCAGGCCGACACAAAATGTGTTTCTGTTTAGCATCATTGGAAGACACTGTGAGCTATCACTCAATCATCTGTCACTTCTTTGTTGACCTCCTCGCCACTGTTCGTCTTGTATCTTTGTTTTTGTCTCTCCTTCCCGTCCCCCTACCTCTCACTTCCCTCTGTCTCGTTCCCCTCCCTTTCGCAGCATGTGCCAACCTTTGAAGTCGCAGCTCTGACGAGTCAAAGATGTATTATTCAGCAGCACCGTCACACACAAACACAGATACCGTGTTTGTGTGACACGCGTGTGCTCAACTATGTCTGTGTGGCTCAGAATGCTTGCTGTGGGTCCCTCGCTGAATGAGATAAGTTGGGCGTATCACATTTGAGTGAGTGGATAAGCATAGCGCTGTGCTGCTGTTTCATTTCTGAATGTCTGTGTCCATGTACGCGTCGTGGCTGTATTTGTGTCAGTTTGTGTTGCATGTAGGCTTGAAACTCTCTGGCAGCGGGGCTCATTCTCACTCCAATGATCGTTCTGGCATGTCTGCTTTGGGCAGACTCTCATGTCACAACTACACATCTCACCAATGGACAATGAAAGCAGAGAGAGTGTGTGTGTGTGTGAGAGAGAGGGAGATGGAGACAGTGATACAGCCCCGTTCAGTGGTGTCACTCCTCATTCTTGTTATCTCAGACGACAGTGACATCACCTGTCCTGTCACCAGAGTTTACCATCACTCCCTCAACATACATTGCCACTCCCCTTCTCTTATTCTTCTCCCATTTCATGTACTCTGCCTCACCTACATCTCTGTCTTTCTGCGCCTTCTTAGGTTTCTTCGTTCAAGTCTCAGATTACCTTAATGTCACGTCCTCTCCATTAACAACTCACAGTATAAAGCTGGAAAGTTTCCATTTGAATATTCTATCTCCCTGCAAGCATGCTTATGTGTGTACATATTGATGTGAATACAATTAGATAAACTTGATGGATGACTTGGTGTATTTGTCTTATCTATGCACGAGTTTACACCAGCACATATGCAGCTGGAGGACCCAAACTGCATAGCAAAGAAGACAGAAAGAGACAGAGTATAAGGGCTAGTGAAGAAAAAATACACTCCCTTGTAAGATTAATGTGTAGATAGAAAGATGGACAAACAACCAAAAATAAATAAATTTAAAAAAGGAAAAAAGGAAATTTTGAAAATATACATATATACGAGGAAGCAAAACACACATACAGAGAAAGAGGGAGAGATATAGAAGGGTACAGGAGAGGGTGGGGTAGGGGTCAGGCTATGAGAAGCCTCTGTATGACTGATATTGAAAAGTAGACAGGCACCTCTTACGTTTATGCGCGCTTGGTACTCAGCACTACCGGCTGAGTTTCGTGCGGCGCACCGATACACTCCACCATCACGAATCTGTGGGTTGCTGACGTTCACGTGGCTCACGGTGCTGCCGTCAGACAGGGTGTACTGACTGGCTCTGACACGCGACAGATCTCTGGCCACGGGCTCGTCGTCCAAGGTCCAGGTGATGGTGGGTGGAGGCGCTCCTTTGGCAGCACACATCAGGGAAAACGGTTCACCCGGGACAACCACCCTCTCACTGAAGGAGGCAACAATACGGGGTGTGCCATCTGGAAACAATCACAAGAGATGTGAAGTGTGAATTTGGAGGAAAAATGTTACTTTTGCTCCTCTCTAAGCTAATTTCCCGAGTTCAATCTTTAAGCCCACTCTCTTCTGATTTGCCCCTAGCAAAGAGAATTTGAACAGCAGGTAGGCGGGGCTTCTGTGTTTGTAGCCAGAGGTGTGTCCCTGAGATGACCCTATTAACAAGTTCCTCTTTCGCTGACAGAGCAACAAAGTCTTTAGAGCAGAATGAAGCCTGTGCTTTTGGCTCACATATACTACTTGTAAAAATATTGTGCCATTATATTTTGCTAGGAAAACGGGAAGGGGGTGGGGGGCAGTGGAAACACAGTGTACAGAAGAACAACAGAGTCAACATCTGATATGACCACCTTTATTCCTCAACACAGCATGAACTCTCCCAGGCAAGCCCATTCTTTCACCCATTCTCTGGGTCAGTAATGTTGAGGTCTGAGCTCTGGGGAGGCCAATCCACGACTGATAGTGTTCCACTCTGTGTTTTTCTATTCAGACATTTTATTGCATTAGCAGTTTGTTTGGGATCAGTGCAGAAAAATCAAGACACTTTCCAGATGATATTGCATGGCGGAGCAAATTCTGATGGCACTTTTCTGCATTCATAATTTCATCAATTTGACAAGATGTCCAACACCACTGGCTGAAAATGCAACTCCAAACCATAAATCCTCCACCGTGTTTCACAAATGGCTGGTACCTGGTACCTCCTTTCTGATTTCATCAAATAAATTCGGAAAATAACTTTAACAGAAATGTCAAACTTGGATTAATCCCTCCATAAGACCTGTTGCCACTGCTTTTTAGTCCAGTTCTTGTGGAATACCTCAGCCTTTTCTCCTTGTCTCCCTCCCTTAAGAACAGCTTCTTGACAGCCACCTTTCCACTGAGACCATTTCTGATGAGGCTTTGGCAAAAAGTATATGGCTCAACTAAAGGGCCAGATGCATCTCTCCGGTCCTATGTCATGTCTTTGCTGGAATTTTTTTCTTATTTCATAAGAACATGGTTTTCAAGTCTTGTTCATCTGCTGTAAACAGTTTTCCGAGCCTGCCACTTCTTCTTTTATAACCCACTTTCAGTCCAGTTTCACATTGCACACCATACAAAAATATGACACTTTTTCTATGCTGTTATTTTTTTGCCTCTATTCTGAGTGCACATGAAAAAAATTTTGCAAGTGCAAATGTTGCATTTTGAGGATACAATTATTTTGAGCAAAGAAACGTTTAATTTGAGCGAACAAAATTCATTGCTTAGGCAAGAAATGTATTTCAGTGTTTGCTATTATCCATATACACACACAGTAACAGCCCTCTCACTCAGTTGTTGGCATTTGCTCTTTTCTCAGATCTCTGCTCTGTGTGCTGACGGACATCTGCGGACCTGCTCAGCGGAAAATGGCTTAACCCAAACATACAAAACACATTCTTCTGAAAATGGCCAGGTACAAGAACTGGTCTGAATATGGATGAAAAAGCAGCAAACAAATCTTGAACAACTATTGCTCAAGACCACTTACAAAAAAATTAAAAATTTCAAGTCGGGCTCCTTGTAAGGAAAATATAGGGAAATAAGGAGCAGCTCAGGACTTTGTGCAGTACTCTACGTTGAGATGATTAGCTGGTTACTCCAACCCTTATGGAGGAAGGCAAAGTAGACTTTTTTGGGAAAATATGGATATGTCTTCATGCTTAAGTTGTAATGATTACTTTCTTTGACTTTCTGTAAGAGAGCGATTTGATAAAAACTAAAATGATATATTCTGATTTCAGTATGGTTGTGGTTGGGCTGGGATTGTCAACAATGACTGCTTAGACTTCAGAGGGTTAATATGAGTATAGACCACTGTAACAGTATATGCATAATAGTAATTAACAAAAAGCTGTTTGCTGTTTATTATTTTTTCCTTTTCTATATGTGAACAGTTTTGAGTAATAGACATAGACAATTTATTACAAATATTAGAAGCATTATTTTCCATACCTTCTAGGAGAATGATGGAGAAGTCCTGGGCAGTCTGGCCTTTGCGTGTGGCAAAGCACTGGTAAGCACCCGAGTGTCTTTTTTGTGCAGCAGAAATGAACAGTGTCTCATTGTGAGCACCCTGGATGGAAAAGTGCTGATCAGGCAAAACAGGTTCTGTGTTGCGGTACCAGGACACCATATAGTGAGGAGAACCTTGAACAGCACAGGAGAGGATGACTGTACTGCTGATCCCTGTCTTCAGATTTTTGGGAGACAAGGTGACCCGCAGTGGCTCTAAAGGTGGTAGAAGGAACAGGTAAGACAAAGTAAATTAAAAAATGAAAAGGGATGAAGCGGTAAGCAGCAAGCAAGCACAGAAGCCAGTTACCACCCAAATATTGAAGGTACAAAAACTGGTGCGTGTCCCTCGGGCACTAAAAGGTGTATTATTTGCATTGGTGCACAAGAGCAATTTTTATTGAGCTATGCTGTGCTGTTCAACACAAATAACATGTTGGTATAATAAGTCTGCGCTTTCTGTATGTATATCATTTTTTCTGTCTTTTTGTGTTTGTGTGTTTGTGTGTGCGCGCACACTCTAAGCAGCGAGGAAAACCGAGACAGAAAGACGAAAAGGGGAGAAAATGTCAGTGAGCAATAAAGCAGCTGGTGTTAGGTGCTGGAGGCTGCTGAATGTGTGTGAGCATGTGTGTCTCTGTGACAATGAATGTGTAAGACTTTCTTCATGGGCACTGAGTGTATATACTGTATGCTTGTCCAAATTTGTGTGTGTGTGTGTCCCACCTTGCATGCCCTGTCACTTGAGGTTTGTAGGCTGTGCAATGATGTGCCCTGTGGCCAGTGTACTCAGCGTCCACTAACTCGTCTCAAGCCACCCTCAAATTTCATCTCTTATCTTTACCAACTCCATAACCTCCTCTAAGTGTTCTGTGTCTTCTATATGTGTCACCTTTTAACATCTCTTGTATTAACATTAATGTTGTTGTATATATTCCATAACCTTCTCCTCTCTCTCACACACCCAATCGGAAAATGGAGCGACGGGCCTGCATGACCGCTGTTCTGTCACTGTGGAGACGCTTCACTGCGGTTTGAGAACACAGTGGGGGAGCAAGCCATCCTTAAATATCAAGCTCATGCTCGACCTAGACAAGGGTGGCCACGGCAGAACCGACAGAGCTTAAAAGATGTCTCTATTGCAGTTTGTGTCCTGATGTCACATTTACTACTTCTGCCTATTGCACTCAGTTGCTATTTGAGTGGAACACTGGAGAACAGGAGAGGCAAATTAAAAATGTACCCACCTATCACGTTGAGGTGACCCGTCACCTCTTTGGAGCCAAAGCTGTTGGTGACCTCACAGATGTAGTTGCCGCTATCCTCGAGTCTCAAGTCTGAAATGGTGAGACCAGTGATGCGCCGTGTCCAGCGCGAGTCTGCTGGTAATGGTCGACCATCCTTTAGCCAGCGGATGGTCGGGTTTGGATATCCAGAGGCGATGCAGGGCAGCTCCACATTATGCCCCACCTGCACCTCACCGGACTGGAAACTGTCCAGCACTGACGGGGTGGACTCCGTAGGGTCTGTAGGTTATAAAGGTCACAAAAAGGTTTTATTGTTTTCAAATACCAAAAATCTCAAAAACTAAAACTTAAACACTGTCACGTTCCTGGGTCTGTTGACCCAGCGTTTTGAGTTTTAGTTTATTTGGATGATATGTTTGAGTTCTTTAGAGTAGCTAAGTTGTTTATTAGTTTCCCTTTGTGTTTACTACCGCTGTATTTAAGTTTCCCTTTGCCCTTTATGTGTTTCATGCTGCGTGTCTTATGTTGTCAAGTTTATATTGTCATGTCTGCGTCTCATGTTTCCTGTTATATTTTGAAGGTTTATGTCCTATGTCAGTGTAGTCAGCTTTGCTTCCTTTGTCTCGTTATGTCAGACTAGTGTCAGCTGTTTCCCCATGTGTTTCCACTTCCCCTAATCACCCTTGTGTGTATTTAGTCTGTGTGTTTCTGTTCATTCCTTGTCAGGTCTGTTGTTCACGTCAGGGTTTCCATGTCATGTTTCCAAGTTTCATGTCTAGGTTTTTCTTGTTGTTTATTTAGTTCTCCCAGTTTAGGTTGATGTTAGTTTACTTCAGTTTACCTTTTTTACCAAGCATGAAGCACCTTGAGGTGACTTTTGTTGTGATTTGGCGCTATATAAATAAAATTCAATTGAAAAAATTAAAAACCAGCCTTATTAAACGGCTCGCTTTTTGTTAATACTCAAGCTTTGGTCCAAGTTCCTTCATGTCTGCATTTTGGGTCCACTCTTCACAATTAATACAGTCTGCCACCGCCAGACTGTGACAAACACAAGTCTCTTTTTCATAGAGTAACTTGTTGCTTACCCAAAACAGAGAGCCTGGCTCCGTTGCTCTGACGAGTCTCTCCACTGTACTTGTGCTTTGTGATGCAGCGGTAGGTGGAAAGGGCATCTTCCTTCTGCACTTCTGAGATGTACAGCGCGCCAAATGAGGTCAGGAAGAATCGATTGCCTGTAGAGGAGAGCAGAACAGGAGCGGGTCAAAAAAACATACATGCTGTTTATGTATATCCTGTTTTATCTTTTGTAGGGCTAAATAATAGCAGCATGTTTTCCATTTGATCATTTAATTACACATGTATAAGTTCTCAAGACTCACAAAGGTAACCCTATAAGCACTATATGGACAAGTATCGGATCCCAACTCTTAGTCTTTGAATTCAGATGTTTTCAGTCCCATTGCCACTGCACAGCAGTCTACCTTTACAAACGTTTTTGTGAAGGAACGGGTTGTTCCAAAGAGCTCACTGAATTTGAGTGTGGCACTGTAATAGGATGCCACAGTCCCAACAAGTCGGTTTTCCACCCTAGATTTTCCATGATCAACTGTGAGTGGTATTATTGTAAAGTGGAAGTGTTTAGGAACCACTTCAAAGTGTCAGGCTGCATTCAATTACAGAGTAGACAAAGTATTTAAAAGTCACCAAGTCAATAACTGCAGAGATCCAAACCTGCTCTGGCATTAACATCAGCATTAAAAACTTTGCACTAGCGGCTTCATGCCAAGGGTTTTCATGGCTGAGCAGCTCCTGTAGGTGTTAAGGGTAGGTGGCCCAGAGCTTTTGTTCATATAGCATATGTGCGCTGCTGAAGAGTTGGGGCTACTAGCTTCACCAACATTGAGCATATTTGTAAGGAAAAAAATCACAGTTTTTGGAAGATAAAAAGCACTTCTATAATATACATGTCATCAAAAGACCCGAACACATGGGTGCTTTTAACTGACTCTGTCCCATTCTTTTAGTGAGATGTACACAACGGGAAAAAGACATTTGAGAGGAACGAGAAAGAGAAAAGAGAGTGGGGAGTTATTGTAAGCGTTAATAATTGATGTGTCGGTACGTGTTATGGTAACAGCAGATTAGCGTCATTTTCATGTCACATCAGTGACTGCTTGGACTGGCTGTGATTTATCTGCATGTCAATAGACAGAGTATCTGCACATGTGTGTATGTGAGAGAGAAGAAAAAGAGAAGGAAGGAAAGGAGATGAGGAGAGTGTATTTCAGTGTTTCATTCTTTCCGCTTCTCTGAGTCTTTTTGTATTCTGTTCCCCCCAAAGGGTTATTTTAGACAGTGTGCACTTCAGAGTTTGTAGTAGATTGCAGATTGTTTGGTTATGTGAATGCTATTACAGTGTGTGTGCGCGCTTTGTGCAAGTGTCTGTGTGTGTGAGAGTGTATGTGAGTGTAAGAACATGGTGACTGTTGTTTGCCGTACACGATGTTTCAATGTCTCTTTGCAGTGTTGACAAGAGAGAGCTTTAGTAAAATGCAGGTGCATTGAATAGTTGAATACTAGAAATATGTGCCAAGCACAAAAAACACTCTTACTCACTCACACACACACACACACACACACAGCTCCAAGCAATAGGTCAGCGCCTAGTCACAGCACAGCATTATTATTGTTTCTTAGGGTTTTTTTTTTAGAAACTCTTAGGGTGCAAGCAAATCAATTGGTTTATGGAAAACAGCTAATGTAGTGTTAAAACTTTATTGCTACTGTTTGTTTTTTATACACTTAAATTGTAAAGTTTTAATCAGGAACATAGCTAATAATCATTTTATTGACAAGATGATTTAAATGATTATTTGTTTACATTTTTATTCCTTTATTGTGGCTGGGAAACGGTGAAAAACTGTGTATAAAAAGTATATGCATATGTTTAGTGTGTATTAAGTATCAATAACCAGCTTTGTATCTGTCTATGTGTGTGTGAGTGTGTGTGTCTCCTACCACAATGTGTGCAACAAAATCAATGCATTTTATGGCTGCACAAGTCCATCTAAAGGAGATTTATGAAACAGAGAAGACTGACCTGGCTTTCTGCCACACACACACTAACAAGACTGAGATATGGCGGAGAGTCGCGGCTGTACTTCTTCACCACAGTCACACCTTGGCATTAACCTTTGGTAATAAATACAGTCCATGGTGCCTGTTTGCAATTGTACATCAATTCTTTTTTGTTATCTTGATTGTTAACACAGTTCAAAAACACAAGTTAAACACGGCTCACAGACTTGTCAACAAACATTTTGTTAGATTTGTTGAAGTCTACAAGAAGACTCCGATGACGTTTCAACTTGATTGGTGTATTTATTCATTATTTGATGAGCTATATTCACCTGGATGAAATCTGATCACAGTACCTTCCATTACAACTCAGAGTACTTTGTGTGTTTTACATGGAACAAATTCCTTTTACAAAGACTTTTTCTTCTTTAGGCCTCAGTCGCACATATCTAGAGACGTGTCAGTGACCCCCTCGAACATCTGGTCGGTAGGTAAGGTGTATTCCCTGATGCTTACTAGTATATCACTATGGCCGCCCTTAGTTTTCATGCAAGATGCTGACTTGCCCAAAAACACTCGATCAAAGCACTCTGCTAAAATAAAGACTGCTGCAAATGCAAGTAGGTGCACAGCATACTTCTTTGCAAACAATTTCAGCAACTGCCAGCAACTTCCAGGACTACTTGCCCACCAGTTGAAGACTACACTTTTTTCTCTAATAACAGGGGCTTGCCAGGTGGTCGGTTGGGAGGGTGGGGATTGCTTTGCTGACCTAGGTCAGTAGACCTGTGTGTTTGGGGCCTTATACACTGTCATCCAATTACAGATTGTTTGTCAATACCAGGCATAAATTGAGTGATTTATTTAAGACTATTTTGGCAAGCCAAATAAGACATCATTATAAAAGTTGTTTTATATAACCATTTTCTTAACTAGGGTCAAAAGGCCACAATACCAGCTGATAATGGGCATAAGACAGCCTGGAGAAGTCATGAGTCTATCACAGAGCTTACACAGAGAATGAGAACCATCCAAACTCACATCCACTAAAACCAATTTGAATCATCAATTATAGTGACATTTAGGTCTTCGGTCATGAAATGGCAGTTAATTCTAAAACAGGATTCAATGCATTTGAACTAATCACGAAAGAGGCATTACAAAATCTTTGTGTGTGTGTGTAACTAAGCTGTCAGATTTCTGAATATGCATACACACGGCAGTGTCATCTTGTGCATCTGCATGGATATATGAAGTTCACACACGCGTGTTTTCATGTGAGTCAGACTGTTGTGCTGAGTGCTAAGCGACGTAAGCTATAATTTCCAAGCCTGCCCTTTTGTTCCAACCTAGGTATTAAGCCTTACAGGATAATATGCACTTGGTGAGTAGAACCCTGTATAACACACTGCTACACCCTGTCACAACATGCCTGGAGAGAGGAAGACAGACCAGAGGGGGGTGACGGGAGGGAAGAGTGGTGGGTAGAGTAAGAAATGGCTAAGAATGGAGGAAAGGAAAGTGATGCAGGGGACCTTAATGAAAAGGAGCTTGTCACTGCTGACTGTGAAGGAAACTTATGCCAGCCTTCTCACTATTTTTCTATACTCTGTTCTTATCTTGTGTTTTTTTTCCTCTCTTGTTCAAACTGCATAAGGATCCAAGGAAAAGAATTCATCCTGCATCATTTTTTTCTGTGTAACCGATTAATTTATTCTGTAAATTAATAAATATCATTAAATGTTACATTAAAGCTGTGGCTACAACTGTAGCTTGCCTCCACCAGTGTGTGAATGTGAGAGTGAATGAATAGTGGAATTGTAAAGTGCTTTGAGGGTCTCGAAAAGCGCTATATAAAATGCAATCCATTATTATTATTATTAAACATCAAATTTCACCAAACCAAAATAATAATTAGAAATTAACATAGAAAAAAATCATAAAGTCAGTAAAATGCATATTTTACACTAATTATAGATTGTTTTAGCAGTAATGATGAACAGTATTTTCTATTCTTATTAATATGCAGACAGTTTCTATGTTTTAAAAACTATTTAGAAAAACAAAAAACCTTCAAAACCAGAAGTGGCTTTAAACAGCAAAAACCTCAAGGACATATACAGGATGCTAACAGATGGCTTTTTTGAGAAGCCTAATTTACCTTTTAATCCTCTTAGATGTCCAGCTGTAGCATCTTCCATAAGTAGGGCTGCAGTGGTATACCAGATTAAAAGTGGACATGGTATAAAAACTGAGAGTTATCATTCACATATCTTCTTTCCTTTTCAACTGCCTTCCAGTCATGGTCATTGTAGCTGGTAGCATTAAAAAAGATTTCTTTTATATACATGGTGATCATGGCTGAGATTTGGTCCTTCAATGCTGTGATTTAAATGCGTTTCTGGTGTGTAAAATTAAGATAAAAACAGAAAATGTAAAAAAAAAAAAAAAAAAGCATGCTCTATTTTCCCCTTGACTGCACTGACCAAAGCTTTCTACCACTCTTCCTCTTCTTTCACTACTGATATTTAATTTCTAGCCACTCTCTGGTTCCCTGCTGTCTTTGGAGATGTGACACACCTAAAACAGGCAGCGACGGCGAGAGGCAGTGGAGTAGCGGAAGGGTCTGGACCTACAGGGAGGAAGACGGCAGATGGAGATTGATGGAGGGAGAGATAGGGAGATAAAGAGAAACATGCCGCTGGGAGTGACAGAGGAGGGAGTGAGAGTGAGAAGGATGAGGGGCCTACAGGCCTGAGAGCCATACATGGGTAAAAACAATTCTTCTACGTCTTTCTCCATCTCCCGTTCTCTCTCTCCCTCCTTGCAAGCCTCTCCTTGTGGGAGAGGAGATCAATTCTCGTCTAGTCTGCCTACGCCTCCAGGAGTTTGTTGATGTTGTTTTTGAGTGTGTGTTTGTATGTGCTTCTGTGTCTGTATTTTATTTATTTATTTTACTGTAGGAAGCAGGATGAGAATTTTGAGGTCTATCCTACACCCAAGGGAGGTGCAAAATCCTCTCACTTCCTCCTTGTTTTCCAACCTTTTCTTTCCTTCTTTTGCTCTTTTTTCCCTTTTTCTGCCTTCTGCATGGCATCTATTCTCCATCCCCAGTCTCTCTTCCACTCATTTCCCCTCTGCCTTCCACCTCTTTCTGTCTCTGCCTTTTTCCCTCTTAGTCTGTGCTCCTCTCTTTCAGGGGGGTCTGTAAGTAATGGAATCAGTTCAGCTGATCAGCCTGAGGCATCAAGTCAAGCCAAGTGCAGAAGCTGCTGCTAGATCTCTGTGTGAGCGTATGCGCACGTATGCCAAAAATTCCACAGGCAGACACATACATGCAAATAACGAGATGCTTAGATGGGGGGGCAATGAAAAAAGGATTAAGGAGCCCTGGAGCATCACTTGTCTTCCCCAAAGTTCCCCCAGAGAGAGGACACTCCTCTTTTTTTTTTAAGATATAGTGAAAAGGGGAGAGGAGTTGGAGGCAGAAGATGAAGGGATGTAGGAAAGGTGATGCTAAATATATTCCAGTAGTATATGGCTGCCATTTTCAACAAATTATTGTCAAATAGAGGAGGAAGGAACGGTAGCATGAGAGCTCATAAAAAAGGAAAGCAGTGAAGAAAAAAATGATAATGTTAATGTAGTGATGTTGTAGCCACAGGGGAGGCTCGGAGAAGGAGACGAACAGATCAGATATGAAAAAAAAAAAAAAAAGATTAAAAAGTACCTAAGAAAAGATATACATATTTTGAGATGTTGACTAGACCAAGGATATGAGGAAAAGATAGAAACAGATAAAATGGTTCAGGAAAAAGAAAAAAAAGTGACTCGGAGAGATACAGAGCGAGAGAGGAAATGGCGTAAGTAAAGGGGTTTGTTCTTGGTGCTGCCATGCAAATGAAAGCGGCGCTGCAGCAATGCTAACTAACAGCAATTCACACTGTTGGACTCATCACTTATTAATGCTCCACAGCTCCCCCCCTCCCTCTCATCTCTTTCTCTCTCCCTCTCTTTACCCATTCCCCTGTCCCCTGCTCTCGCCAGGATCTCTCTTTTTTGTTCACTCTCTCGCTCGCTGTTGCTAGGGCCCGTGCACTCACGTGATAACAGCTGGGTAGGGGGCGCTGCGGTAGCACACAGCGACGTGCAAGTGTGCGTTTCATGTGAGTTTTGTGTGCACGTGTGTCTATGTGTGTGTCTTTGTGTGTGTGTGTGTGTGTGCGTGCACGGTACCCTTCATTAGAGGTAAAAACGAAATCAGCCATTTAAATGATGGCAAACGAGATCAGAGGAGAGGAAAGGAACTGCTGAATGGATCTGTAATTGATTCACAAGTCTAGGCTATAGGCCACAGAGGAGTTCACCACATTTCTCTGTGCATCCTGTCACTTTATTTTTTAGGCTGCACTAGTTAACAAAACACTGATAACATCGAGGTTTGCCTTTCAGATTTTCGGCTAAATGGATTGCAGATTTGGTACAATGCAGGCCAGTAGTTGCACAAATGGACTTCTCACAAATGCATGTGCTCACAGACACACACGAACACACACACACAGAGACAGTGAGAGACACTCACAATCTGTCTAACGAGCTACACTATTCTTACTCCCACTGTCTTACAATCCACATTTGCAAAGTGCACTCAACAAACTGTGAGTGTGTGTTTGTGGTGAGTATCCTCACTACAGCGTGTTGCAGCAATGAACAGACAGTGGAGTACACCTACACATTCCTTATTTATTCACCTCCTCCTGATTTACCTTCTCGTTT
Source organism: Neolamprologus brichardi (assembly GCF_056152115.1). NCBI lineage: Eukaryota > Metazoa > Chordata > Actinopteri > Cichliformes > Cichlidae > Neolamprologus > Neolamprologus brichardi. The sequence goes on along the minus strand of NC_142117.1, from coordinate 22,741,301 downwards.
CTATCTTCCTTTTCTTTTCCACTCTCTCCATTCAATTCGTCTCCATCTACCCTCCATCATTACAATGCTACTTTTAATGGTCAATCTCTCTTTCAGACACACATAAGCTGTCACATATGCTACAGTGACAATGAAAGATGTCTACTTTGTGTGTATGTGTTGTCACAGCCCAGGGATTTAAGTGTGTGCTTTAAAAAAGCCATTTTTATACAGTCCTCCATTTTCAGAGGCTACAAATTAACTGGACAAACTAGCATAATTTTAAATATAAAGATTTCTTTTAACACTTGCATGAAAATCTTTTGCACTCAATGAACCCATGAGCATCACAAAATTCTGTGTTTCCTCACTTGCGATGCTCTGCTAGGCCTTTAAAGCGACCGCCTCCATTTGCTTTTGAGTCTTTTTGCATCCAGTTTTTTCTATTTAATAACTGAAAAGCATCATCTGTTAGGTTGAGATCAGCTGTCTGACTTGTCCATAGAGGAATATCCTATTTTTTTTTACCATGACAAATTCTTTGATTGCTTTTGCCTTATGGTTAGGATGATTATCCATTTTGCGCTGTTGAATCAGTTTTGTAGCATTTGGCTGAATCTGAGCAGAGTGTACTGCCTTGTACACTTTAAAAGTCATTCTGCTGCTTCTATCAGCAATCACATGATCAATAAACACTGGTGACCTGGTTCCACAGGCTGCCATAAACGCCCATGCCATAACATTGCCTCCTCTATATCTGACAGATGATGTGTTGTGGTCGCACAACTTGTACAAGTTAATCTTGTCTTCTTTTCTTTTTTTCAAAACTGTACAGAGTCCTTTAGATGTTTTCTGGTAAAGTCTAATCACGCCTTCCTGTTGCTGAGTGTAACCAGCGGTTTACACCTTCTTGTAAGTCCTCTATGTTTGCATTCATAAATGCAGTCGACTTTGACAGTGATATGCCTGCTTCCTTGAGCATGTTCTTGACTTGGTGAGATGATGTGAAGGAGTTTTTCTTGAAAAGGAGCTAATTCTGCGATCATCCACTTGTTGTTTCTGTGGTTTTCCAGTCTTATTGGTGTTCCAGAGTTGATTAGTGCTAAAATGAATGTAACGAACGTATACTGGTTTATTTTGCTTTTGCAGCCTGATGATGGCATCATTCACTTGAACATGATTGGCATATAACTGTCCTACTTTGGGGCCTGGAAATGGGGGACTATAGATAAAAATGGCTCTAGGGTTAATGCAATATGAAGTGTAAAACTCGGCACACAATCATATCTTGATTTAAATCATCTTTTTTGAATGCAAACCCCCTATTAGTGTACAGACACAAAAATATATAACCATATTTTAGTCAAAAAACCTATGGAGCTATCCAGGTTTGCAGACACATCATTACTGGAGTGAAAAAATTCTTATGTTCCAAAATGTAGATATTACTAAGCCAGTGCAGTGTTGTTACCGCGAATCCATTACCACTATTAAGAGACAGTGTGTTATTTAATTTGGTTTGATGCCCTTTAGTCCCAACTGCTTCACTTGGAGAAGATGTTCTTTATTCATCTAAACAAGCAGAAGTGTAGAAGTAAATATTCTCGAGTATAGTAAAACAGGAGTGCAAAAGCATGCAAAGGCTAAAACTGCACCTGTGTGAAAGGCCTCCTCGGCTTCCCATTAAGCCCATGATTTTATGAGCGCATGTATCTGTTTCTTGCAAACTATGAACTATATATTTGTGTTACGATGGAGTAAAGCCAAAGGACGTCTGTCTAAAATATGTTTAAATGGGTTATGATTAAGGCTAACATAGGGTTTTCTCACATTGTGCACCCTTCAGTGTGTAGAGACCTTTTAACAAGCTAGAAAGCCAATTTATTTATACACAAGTCAGTGCGAATGGTATCTTCAAGAAGAAATATCGAGTCACTATATCAGATCAGAACCATGCATACTTACATTTTGCAACGCTCTCAAATAGTAGCTGAAGTAGCACCATGGACAGCTCTGTTGCTAGAGCCCAAAATTGTCACAATCAAACAGTGTGCTTTCCTTTGATAATCCTAGCTATAGTGAATACTGTCTCTGAGCAATAAAATAATAATGTACAACACTGTCCATCGTTATTGCCCAGTCCATCTCCAGTCACTCATCTCATGACCACATGATTCTTTAACCACCCATCCACATTAGAAGTACCATTTAAGAATCAACACTTCATCCCTACACATGTGTATCTATTTAAATATTACAAGTTCTAATAGGTTTGTTGAAATGTCAGATATTTTTAGCTCCTAAATAACATGGGTTTGGGGAGAAAAAAGCTGAAAATCAATGGTTTCTTTAACCTGTTATCCTACTGGAGGCGTGCTAATCCTTAATTTATCAATCCATCTCAGCTGATGAACACCATAATAAAGAAAGAAAACATGCCCTAAACTACAATAAAAACCAACATGTATTTGCATAACAAAAGTATTAAATTACACCAAGATGCCTGTCTGACAAAATTATATAAATTTAGGTAAAGTGTTTTAACAGGCAAAGACAGCTATGAGAATGAAAAAGAATGAAAGGAGTCAGCCCTGATCCCTCCCTCTTCCTCCCCCTTCTTCTCCTGCTCTCCCACTCTTTCCCCTGGCTAATTTATTTGATAATTACCAAGGGCCCATTATGGTTGATTTCAAGGAGGCACTGGGAAGGTCTACTAAAAGCTATTTCATTTGAGCTGCTCATACTGTATCTAAGCTTCTTCCTTGTACACACGCACACACACACACACACGCAAGCACACATACGCACACACACAGAACCCTTATTGACATGACATATTTTACCTAGCCCCTTACGCCTAACAATAACCATAACTTAACCCAACCCAATTGAAATTTATACTCTAAACCAAGAACCCTCAGCCAGCTCTTAGAAGCTGGGTTAGAAAGTAAATCAATCCATTTTCCTCCAGTTATCCAATTCAAAGTCACAGGGGGCTGGAGTCTGTCCTAGCTGTCACAGGGCAAGAGGCGGAGTACACCCTGGACAGGCTGCCAGTCGATCACAGGACAAACACAGAGAGACAGACAAGCACTCAGAATAGGAAACCAGAATACCCAGACAGAACCCATGCAAGCACAGAGAGAACATGCTGAACTCCGTACAGAAAAGCTCCAGCTAGCCAGTGGATTTAAACCCAGGACCTCCTTGCTGGCTATGAGGCAACCACTGTTCCACCGTGCTGCCTGGGGGAAAGTAAAGGCCGCTAAAATTGTCCATATTTTCTACTAATGTCCTCACTCCTGCTACCTAAATCTCAAGTAGAGCTAGACATACAAGAAAACACATGAACACAAAATAAAGCATTATTTAGTCCATTCAGACCCAACATGTAACTACCACCCTGACCCCACTTTCACTTACATTTAAAAGCATTATGTGTCGGCTCCAACAGCCATCCTTCAGTATCAGTATCTTTTTAGATTAGTTAGTTATCTCCCACACAAACATATTTACATAATAACACATAATGGCACATAGTCAGTAAGGGGCGATCGTGGCTCAAGAGTTGGGCGTTCGTCTTGTAATCGGAAGGTTGCCGGTTCGAGCCCCGGCTCCAACAGTCTCGGTCGTTGTGTCCTTGGGTAAGACACTTCACCTGTTGCCTACTGGTGGTGGTCAGAGGCCCCCCTAGCGCCAGTGTCCGGCAGCCTCGCCTCTGTCAGTGCGCCCCAGGGCAGCTGTGGCTACAATGTAGCACACACACACCAGTGTGTGAATGGGTGGATGACTGTGTATAGCGCTTTGGGGTCCTTAGGACCAAGTAAAGCACTATACAAATACAGACCATTCTCCTCTCCTATAAATATTACCTTTATTTAAGAAATTTATGACCGTTGTTTTACAATATTAGGGCACACATGTGTGTGTGTTTTGTGCTAAAAATACTTACTTCTTGTTTTTACACTGAGCTGAGGGCTTTTATACAAGACAAACATGTTCCCTTTTGTGTATTGTAGGGAAGTATTTGGGAAGCATTAAAATGTTACTTTTTTCACCCTGACATGTTTGTAGATGCATGTGGTATGTGCACATGTGCATGTATGCAGGATGGTTTTCTGGTGAGCAGAGGGGAAGGATAAAAAAGACTGAATTCTAATAAAATGCTCGCATCCTCCTAAATCCCCTCCTGCCCTCTTCCCCTACCTACCACATTAACACACCCATTACAAGGGCAGATAAATGAAAATGAACAGCGCTGTGGTGTGATTCCCTTAGTGTCAAATCAATACTGCTCCCCTCCCCTCTGTTCTACTCCCGCCTTCCAACCCGCCCTTTTTCCTTTCATCTTTTTTCTCTGCTGCTATCATTCTCCTATTCTCCTCTCCTCTGTTGGGGCTTAAGAATTGGCATGTGTTTGACAAAGGGAAATCTACACGTACCAACAATAGGCTCTCTCCCTATCTGAGCCCCCCCCCCCCTCCCCCCCACTTTCTCCCTTTTGCTCTCTCTAGTATGAAATGAATGATGGTTGCTCCTATTTCCTTTCTATTCACATTCAAAGCAGTCTGTAATAGTTAAGTGCTATGAGAACAAGCCAGACATAGAAAGACCTACAAGGACGGCGTATTACTGCCACTTTTTTTTGAGTCAATCATTGACAAAAAAAAAAAAGACTGGGGAGAGGTTGTGTCAAAATAGCAGAAGAAGGTTATTAAAGAAGAATTGTGTGAATTTTTATAGAGTTTGCCTCTTTGACTCTGCATGAGTGTAGGACACACACAGTTACTAGAAGCAGAATAATTGAAGAGGAAGCACAGATACACATTTACTCTATTCTTATCTCTCTACAAGTGTTCTGGTTTTTCAGCCCCAACCCTTGACCTTCGCATCCTCCTCTCTTCCTTTGTTCAGTCTGTTTTCCAGGTTCAATGTGATGCAGTGATCTGAGGATAGGTATTCAGAGGACTAATGCACTCATTAAAAAGGCATGCTTCACCGTCAAATGCCAGCTGCTGCCCTCCCCAACACCACCACCACCACCAAGTCTCCTGTTTTCTTTGTCTTCCCCTCTCACAGTATCTGTTTCCTTGGTTTCTCCATACTTCTCTCTTCCTGCTGCTGTCTCTCTGTTTCACTCTCTTTCTATATTTGTTGTTAGAAGGTGACACCCCATACGCCCACACACCCCTCACCCTCTCTGAACAACTCATGCTTGGGACTAAAGAAATAGAAAAAGAGAAAGGAAGATGGAAAAACAAATAAAGGAAATGAAAATATGCATTCATCCAAACCGAAAGAAACAGAGAAGGAGAATCTGTTTTATCATCAGCCCACCCCCACATCTTTATCTCAGACTACCCTCTGCAATGGTTAAAGGCCTATAACACAGTTAAGAAACCTTAATTGGAATGGCCATAAATATTCAAGCAGCAAGGTGGGAGTAGTTACGTATGTCTGGATGAAGAGAAACAATAAAGGAATGCAATGCAAAAGTCAGACTAAGACAAAACCATCATCATATTCTCAGATTGTCTTTTCCTCTTAAAATGATGGTTCTGTATGTCAGAGCACACATGCAAACACGGCACACACAACCACAAAAAAGACTTCATCTGCATTTATCTTAGATTAAATTCGGTCACTGACACTCATGCAAACACATACGCTAGACTTGTCAACATGTGGTGCTTTGTGTTGCCTTTGTCTTTAATTATTTAGTCTCATAGATAATAGATTGAGACAAGCTCACCAGTCATGAGAATGATAACAGGACATATCTAATGCATTATAAACACACATACAGCAGCGCAAAGTAAACTCTACTACACCGTGACCTTATTTCTGCCGTGGAAAACACAAAAACGACAGTGCATGAAGGGTCTAATTTCACACGCCGGTCGCTTTTGTTTGATTGTCATACATTATGAAAGGGAAGACAAGGCAAACAGGGAAAAGACTGATCATGGATCCTCTGAAAGCACCACTTGGACTTTCTGTTTAGATATTGAACTTGATTCCATTGTGTGCTTGTGTAAATTCAACAACAATGTACTGTATATTCATATGTGTATCCGGACACATACGGTGCTGCCTGCAGTGTTCCCTCTGTATACATGAGAAGGGGAGAACAGCGAGTGTGCTGACACACATGTGATAAACTCTCTCACACAAATCAATAAAGCCTTGCCCTTTGTAAAGCCATGTTGTCCTCAGTGGGAGTACTACAGTGCCACAGCGTGTAAGCAAGCGCGCAGTGACACATACTGAATCTCAGGGAGCAGGGGGGTCACCGGGGAGCAAGGCCTGTGTGCGGATGAGTGCACCTTGCATGAGGAACAGGGGAGGGAGGGGAAGGAGGGAAGGAGGCAGGGAGAGAGATGGCCTGCCATTCTCCTAGGCATGCCTTTCCATGGCCTCCAACCCCCATCGTTTGCCCGTGCCACAGTGATGATGCTCCCTCACCACTGTTGCTGGGCATCTTGGTGACAGAGACCCAAAAGAGGATTTGGAGGAGGAGCCAGAGCAGGAGAATGACATAAAGGATGATAGGAAGCAAAAGAGCTGCAGAGACAGATGTTGCAGATTGGAGTGGAGTAGTGGTGACATGCTAAAAGCGGGTCCCCCAGACGTCGCGAGGAGGGTCCAGGAGTGCCTGAGGTACGTTCTCGGAGGAAGCGGCACTAGGGGAAGGTGTGGGGTGAGGGCACAGCCACAGCAGAGCAGCAGCGGTTCTTTCTGCCTCCCTCCCTTCATGACTGTCTCTCTGTCTCTTCTGCCTCAATGCCCCCCTACACTCTGTCCCACTTAAGCCCAGTGTCACTGTCTCAGCAAGGGGGAGGGGACATGAAGAGAGAGAGAGAAAGAAACAAACAAAAAAGTAAAGACAAACTGGGGAAAAGAGAAGAGAAATAGATGAAAGAAAGATCACATTAAGGATGAAGATGAGGAGGATGCTCAAAGGGAGTATTGAGAGTCCAGTTAAGATTCCATCACTTGCCGCTTTCATGTATGAAGATGTTCTCTTTCCTTCTCTCCCTCTATCTCTTCCTTGGGAATGCTTTTGTCTCTTTGCCACACAAACATGCCTCATTCAGTATATGTAGAGCTACACATGCAAGCAAGTAAAAACATGTATATGCAGACACACATCTGCACACAGCCTGCACACACACTGAAGTCAGCTAGTTAGGTGTGTTTTTGGCCTTGCCAGCTGATCCAGCATTTCCTGGTATGATTTTTAGATACGAGCATGCTTAACAGGAAAACAGTCCAAAGTCGCTGTGAGAAGATGGTTTCTCTGAGGCTTTGATATGGTTAAATCACATCTGCAAGTACAGAAAGTGGCAAACAGCTATAGAACGGTCTTTACAGAACAACACATAGGTAAAATAAAGACAGTTAAGGTGTAGGATGGGGAACAAATATGGATCTTATTAAAAGAGGACACCCCAAAAATTATACACTCCTATAACAGAGTCATGATGATCTATATAAAAAAGCTAAATCCAGGTGCCTGTGCAATTTAAGCAGTAGCAGCTTAATTATAGATTCAGTTCAATTAATTTCAATTGATAATATGACAAAACAATAACAACAGTTATCTTAGGCCACTACAAGATCCAAACTTTACAATTGTATAGACAAAAGCAACTATTTTCCCTCTGTGCACCAGCTGTTTAGAGTGGGAAGGAAATATTTCCTTCAAACAGGAAGAAACCTCTAATCAGAGTTAGGGTTGAGTATTTTCCTAAGGGATAAACACAAACCATTTCAGAAACTAGCAATAAATATAAGGTCTACTAGGTTCAACTGTTTCTAACTCCACACCCCCAAATTTTCCATATTCAAATTTGTACCCTTCAGCACCAACTGACACTGACTCATATGACAGCTCCCTTTAGAGGTACAAGTCTTTGCAAAACACATTTTGATAAATGCAGAAGCTTTCACAAATATCTGTAAACTGACTTTAATGTGCAAAACAAGGGATTAATGTCACAGGTTTCACAGTGGTGCAGTGGTGAGCAGTATTACTGTTCATCTAACTGATTATTCTAAATTAGCCGTAGCTGTGGATGTGAGCATGAATGGATTCTGTGTTCCCCCCCACTAATCAGGGCTCGACAAGCAAATGTGGCCTTTCTAAATCTAAAGCAGAAGAAAGATTAGACAGATATTCGGTCACTCTGAATATACTCTATCTTACACATTAAGACTCAGAAATCAAATCCACCCTGGAGGCTTCTGCAGTCTCAAACAGAACCTAGAAGTGCTAAGGACTTTGAGTTTGGGGATTATTGAATGTAACAGATTTGGCACAGTCAATGTGCTGCTGCTCTCATGTCTACACGAGACCAAGAATGTATCTGCTAACCTTGCCATTTACAAACATTTTCCTTAGCTTCTGATTTGCTCAAATGTCAGAGGGATCAATAGGCTTTCTTTACACTGTAAGGTGTAAACTGGGGTAGTCTATGCTTTACAGCACTTTACCCTTAAATTCTAACTTAAAAGAATAAAAAGAACAAACAACTCTAAGAACATATTATTGGTCTTGAGCAGGCATGTTTATGAAGCCTGATTAGTACTGGATATTATTCTGAAAAACAAACAGATACTTTAGTTTCAAAGAAAAATCAGGGAAAGGGCAACATTTATCCTGACTCAAATAATGAGATTATGACGAGCTGAAATTAAGTGATATTGGAAGATAACTGAGCGCTGATTGTTTTAATTGGGAATTTAACTTATTGTTCTTCATGGCAATTAGGTGTTTGCTCCATATTTGGTAAAAAAAGAGAAGCACAAGGGACAAAGACCCATCAACCGTAACAAATTTTTGTTTATATGCACAGAATTAAGGAACATGTTTAAATTTGGCATAAACTTCACTGTGCACAAGGCCTGGTTACGTTTGATTCTATTATCAAACTGAAAGGTACAGCTTGAGGTGGAGTTTGTATTGCATGACTGAATACTTCAACACAGTGTAGTCACGCAAAAGTCCACATAGCTAAAAGAGGCCGTGATCACTTTTGAACATTTTCAACCAAAGACAAGTTCACACACTGAACACCAAACATTTTAAATATGAATTTAAAACAAATGAAACAACTGTAAACCTGTAACTAGTGCTACAGTAAAAATCTATTTCTATTTTTATAATTCATTCCTCCATGTTTTAACTTCATATTTTTCTCCACTCTGTCCATTATCTTTCCATCCTCTGTGTCTCAGTCTGGCTGATATAGCCAGTCTTGCAGCTCAAACAAATACTGTTAAATCCCATCATCTCTGAAACCAGACCCTCTAATCTCACTTGAGACCAATTTAACAGGTGCTATCACATCATGACATTGGTTTTTTTTTTCCTCAGTCCAGCTCAGGATATAACAACGCAAACACACTCAAAATATTATGCTGACATGGGTTTAGATTACAGCTGCTTGTGTTTGAAATGGTTGCAGTAATGGTTGGGAAAATCTCCTGTAAATGACAGGCCAAGCACATCAGCAGATGAACTCTGATTAAACGTACATATTGACCCAGCCTTACAGAGCGGAGCAAGATTGTGAGAAACACCCCAGAAATCTCCAGATCCCTGTCCGTACACCAACATGTATGTTTTACAACAGAACCCCTCTCTTCCCCTCAGTCCAGCATCCAATCCCTGCACAGCCATGTAGCACTCTCCCTAAAGAGTGGGAGGCCTCATGAAGGGCTGGCACTGAGATATGGCAGTTTGGCAAGAGGTGGCATTTGCCAAGGTCATTCAGCATGTGTGTGTGTACCACCATCTCTGCTGCACGACCATATTTAAACATATTATACTGGAGTATAAGAACAGCACAGATGGGCAATTTTTGTAGTCGAGCTTATAATGCAGTATGCAGAGCAGAGGCCATCTTATGAGGCTGAGTGCAATATAAGGAAAGCCAAGGCTTGCTGCTGTTGTTTGTTTTTTAATGGGCCAGCAACTGAAGCTGAACCTCAAATCATCATAATGAGAGAGAATGAGGTCCACATATGCAAGGGGGAGGAAAGGAAGGTAGTTAAGGAAATCAAGTCAAAAGAGAGAGAGAGAGAGAAAGAAGGGAGACCAGAAGAAACACAGAGGGTGGAGAGGAAAGGAGAAATAAGGGGAGAGGAAAGAGGGTGAGAAATGAGAGCGAGAGAGAGATTCCTCTGCATCTCTGATTTGCTTGGGTGATATTCATCAGAGCGACAGAGCATAGGGAGGAATAGATGGAGTGAGGCAGCAACAAGGGTGAAGGGAAAAGAGAGAAAGAACACAGAAGTATTTTTTGTCTCTATAAGCCATTTGTTTTTATTAAGCCTCCCTGCCTGTCCTTGTAGCTGTTTCATGCACTCTTCACTGGTTTGTATTTGTTTATGTTCAGTTACAGGAGCATGAATATAGTGGTATTACAAGCTTAAGGTAAAGTGTTGCAGTCAAAACGTCTAGATTTTTGTATTTGCTGTACAAAGTAAAGAAAATAGCAGAGGACAGGATGCTAAAAGAGACCGCAATTGGAATTTAGCCTGCCTAAATACTACTACTTTTAAGATGGATTTTATTGCTCATGGAGGAAGTCACATATTCCTCCACAAATGACACATTTCCGTAACAAGGCCTAAAATCTACAGCACATGCCTCCTTGGGCCACTCAGTCACCAAGTATTAAGACATATGATAACATTTTTTTTTTCTGCTGGCATTTAGAAAAAGGATAATGCCACAATGTTTAACGTAAAATGTGACTTTTGTTGTTTTAAACAGAACCCTCTCACTGCCGTCGAAACAGACTGGTCATTTGGAATAACAAGAGCTTCTGAGTAATATGCAAGATGAATGCGATCATAATAAATGTTGCCCAAAAAGCTTCACGCTGTGAGAAAAAGCAAGACTGAAGAATATTAAGAGCCTGGGCGCAGCACAGTGAAGAGAGGAGAAGAAGCTGGGAGAGAATGAGAGGGATGCGGGGAGGGAAGGAGGGGGGATGGAGGCAGAAGAGAGGGAATGTGACAGAGTGGTGACAGAGAGAGAGAGTGGAGCGCTGTGTGTGTCAGGACTGTGTGTGTCTCTGTGCTTGTGTCCCTAGGCGCAGGCAAACATTAGCTGCATTAAGTGAGCTGACAGGTCCCTCCCCATTACCACTACTGGTGGCCGAGGGAAGGAGAGAGAGAGAGAGAGAGCAAGAGAGAGAGAGAGAAGTGTGTGTGAGTGTGAGTGTGTGTGTGTGTGTGTGTGTGTGTGTGTGTGTGGGTGGGTGGGTGTGTGTGTGTGTGTGTGGGTGGGTGGGTGGGTGAGTTGGCTGTGGTTTTTACCAAATGTCTGTACAATTCAAAACACATGATGTGCTTCTCCTTTCTGTGCACATGGAGGATATTATCATGACACATCTGCATATAAACGGTGCCTGTACAAAATAACTTTCATACATTTCTGAAAGCACACCACAATTACACAAAAACTACACCCTGACACTCTGATGTGGAAAAAATCACTTGCAAAATAAACACATTTTACACAAAGTCTTGACCTCTTGGATGTACACCGCACACACACACACACACACTCACACACACACACACACACACACACACACACACACACACACACACACACACACACACGCACGCACACACACACACACACACATATGTATTCCCTCGCTACATGCAGAAAAGCAAACTCTATATATCATGCACAGTGACATCCATGCCCTGTCTCTCATAAGAAAGTGTCACTGTGTTTACATATAGTGCACGCGGGCCTCTGTGTGTGCATGCGTACAATGCATCGTTTCTTTTCTGCTTAAATATTGATTGTTGTCTTGTCTGGGGTTCAGGGTTAAAGACCATCTGCTACCTCCACCCTTCAATTATTCAGTCACAGCACCACCAGCCCCCTACTCCAACACGTACACATACACAGACACAAATTAGTCCCTGGGGGCATATTTTCTGTTTCTGTGTGTCATGATAGCCTAATACTGTGCGCTTCTGTGCCCTGAAAAATGGTCGAGTTATCGGTTACTGATATTCGCATTCATTCAGTCTCCTTCATCACATGGCACAACTAGAATAGAACTCACAAAAGCACAAACAAACAATTCATAAGTCCACAGTGACCGTCAGTTTAACTGCTCACGGCTGAAAGACAGGAAGTCAGCCCCTGCACTTTAAGAAAGCAGTCGTCTGTGGGGGGCTCAGAGTTAACATTACACTGTGGTAAGGCCAATTTCTCTGCCTGAAGAAGAGCACTGAAGACAAATTATAAGATGAAGTAGAAGATTGACTGCAGGATGTACAGAGAACAATGCACGGATAGTGTGTAAAAGAACAGACGGGAACGATAGAAAAAGTTGTGCAAAGGAGTTAAATAGTTGTAAAGACCAACTGTGAGGGAGAGAAGCAGTGAAAGACAGAGAAGGCAAGAGAGGTTGTTGACCTCTGGCTATGAAGCTTGTCGCTATAGTGCAGGCGGGGTGGGTGTGAGGGGTAGAGGGGTGGGGGGTGGGGGCTGTTTGTTAGCAAAGATGTTTTTCCTGAAATACAATGTCTCCACGCTGTGGTCTGTGAACATGCATGTAGGTATGCCTGCGTCTGTGTGTAATCTCCCCGGGCAAATCCCTCTTTAGCCAAAGCAGGGAAGAATAGAGAAGAAAAGGAAAAGCCATCTTTATCCAAATCCAATTGCAGCTGGAAGGAGATAGTAGAGTGAGCGAGGTGGAGGAGGAGAAAGGAAGAGGAGGAGAAGACGCTGTAATTTGTCTGAGGGATTACAAGAAGTGCTGGCAGAACATGACTGCTGACTGTGTGCGTGTGTGTGTGTGTGTGTGCTGTGACCTAACCCTATGAATTCAGAGTACAGCCCCATCAGAGACAGTATTTTGTAACAAAAACGCATTGTTTTTGTAAGAAAAAATCCATGTTCTTCTAACTCAGGTAAACATCAAACCCTTGATGACTTAAAGGGTGACGACTGGCCCTCTGTTAGTTCAAAGTCATTATCATCTATTTTTGCTTTTATAAGAAATCGGGGTTTCCTTGACTTTACCTCTTTCACATACTGGTAAAAAATTAATTAAAAAATTTAAAGTAAATAAAAAGCATGTAGTTAAACATGTCCAATATGTGGCTCTGCTCCATTGTGCAATCTATATCGCCAGTTTATATATTTTATTTTATATTGTTTTTGTTTTTTCATGTGAAGGAGTAAAATTATTTTTGACTAAACAGTCCAATGAGTGCTGGATTCAATACTGAAATCAGATAAGACCAACCACGCCTCAGACCCACCATGTGACTCAGGTCAAAACAAATCAATATAAAATGACCATAAGGCTTTTAAATGTAAGCATTTAGTAAGGTATTTTGATGAAACAGGGATAGGAGAGAAGAAAAAATGAGGGCAAATATAGTGGGAGAGCCAAAAAATGTTGTGGAGCAGAGGAATGGGCTGTAGGCCAGTGTTTGGGTGCCAAGGTTTGATGTGATATGACTGTACGACACACAAGAACGCAGATATATGCCTGGAGCAGGGTAAGAGTTAAGGACAGTGGAGTCAAATAAGTGTCAGTGTGAACCAACATCAGTGTCTTTCTCTGTCTCTGTGAGTGACAGCGATACGAGGCAGTCTGCCCCCACACACACACACATACACACACACAGGTGCCCAACGGCTCTGTGCGAGAACAGCTGTTTTGCTGTGACACACAGCATACACTGCACATCACATCTGATACACAGCAGCTCCTTACCCAGAAACTCATAGGCTACAATGACACACACACACACACTGCTGCTTGTTTCACCAAATACTGACACACTTTTTTAGGCGTTTTTTTACTGTCAGGTTACATTTACAGGCTACGTCTATGTACAGTATTATCCTGCAGTTTAGATGAAGTAAAATGGATGTATGTATAGTACATATCCAAAGGCATAGTTACAGCAGCTATGGCTGTTGCTAATAAGGCAACGAGTGCCTTGTGCCATGTTATTGTTACGCCCCCCTTAACACTCCCAGCGCTCTGAGTGACTTTATGGTGATGAGACATGGGCTTCATTGTCTTAATTGTCTTAACCAATGAAAGCCTGTTGTAGACACCACTCTCTTGGGGTTTCCTTGCCTTTAAAGCCCATTTTTTTTGCTTAGGGATATCCTATGGTTTGATTTTTGAAACAACACCCATTACCAAATTGTCAGTAACTATCAATTTAAGATCAACAAATCTCAATAATTTTATCTCCTTCAGTTTTTTCAACCCTAATCTTATGGAGGTGTTGGTGTTTTAATTGGTTTACTATAACTGGCATAAATTGGGCTCAGTGTAGTAACCTGATACTTACATATCAATAGCAGCTCACTGTACAACCTGATATATATCGTGACAAAGCGTGTAACAGACACGCCGATCCACGGTGTCCATTTCACGCTTTGCCTCTCCAAAATGTGACATGTGCACGCATGCAGAAGTTGCAGTAATCTGCAGTAACAGCAGAGGGAGATTTCTTTTTCAAGACAACATGAAAATATAATCACGATAAAGTGTTTAAACAGAAATTATTAACACATTTCCATGTATATCCATATCAGTCCCCTAGCTTAATTGATTCATTTTGGGGAGACAAAGCGTAAAATGCCTACGGTGGACCAGCGTGTCTATTACACGTTTTGCAATGATACCTGGTTGCACTGTAGTTAGTCACCATGACATCTCGATACTCTCCGTGCACTAGGAGTATAAGACTTGAAAGCAGCCTAGATTGTAGTGAGCAGTCATAGTCATAGTTGAAATAAGGGAGATTATGGCCTCCCATAAACCAAAAAGTTCTCTATTATTTAATCATATATGGGCTTATGTTTGCACATGGATATAAAGTACACACGTGCATATAAGTCATATCACGCAGATGTGTCTTTGCAGTGTCACAGCACTATCTGGTTTTTTAATCAGGTGATTAATTTATGCTGCGAAATCCTTCACTCCTTTCTTTCCTTTTGATTACCTGCCTTCACTCCTATGGACTAATTCTCTTCTTGTATTGGAACTTAATTAAGTGTGGTCTCTCTTTAGACGTGTGCTCTTACACAGCTTAAAACGAGTACAACAATTAGCACTAGCTCCAGTACTGGTTTCAGTATGATAAGAAACAGCTACAACTATCTTCCAATAAAGAAATTCCCTGGAAATATTCAGTCAAATGAAGAGATAAGAAGTTTAATAATAGGATAAATGACAAGGTAACGTGAGCACGGTCATCAAAAAGGACATCGTTAACATATGATGAGAAGTTGAAGACAGTCGTAGACAGTGTTACTTCAGGCAGGCTGTGAAATAAGCTTGGCCTGGTCCTCGCATAAAGTATAACATTTCTTGTGTCATGAGTCTAGAAAGTACTCTATAATCTATTGCCAGATCTACATGACAGTTAGAGCTGCATCTTTTGAAGAAAAGATGTAAAAAAAAAAAAAAATCTTATGCCACGGATGATTGTGTACATCACACACACACATTCAGAAACCATCTAGCTTAAGCAAAACTGAACATAAAGAGTTGAGTGTGTTTCTGCAGGACAGCAGATCAGTAAATCAGGAGCCCAATAATGTAACTTTTTGGCTTGTAACTGAATATGTTATATCTGTAAAAATCATGTTTTTCTCTGCACACTTCAAAAAAAGCCTTATTTTTTTTGTGTTTGAGTAGAGCTGCTGAGCTGATTCTTTTAGTCAAAACACAGCAGGTTTGAATGAATATTTGCCTTTCCCCCACTTTTCAATCAATAATAATAATTTTTCATAAATCAAAATCTGTTTTAATCTCCTTTTTTGTGGTTCTCTCCTGTTGCTTTAATAAACCCATGCTTTTCTCTCACAAAGCCACAGGTAGTCCTTGAAAGACCGGAGGAGGTTGTGAGTGCTTTTCGAAGTTTTCCCTCTCTGCCTCTTGTCTTCTATCGGATGGAAGAATGGAGGTGAGGAAAGAAGTGAGGGAGAGGGTAGAACAGAGGAAAAAGACGGAGAATAAGCCCCCAAAGCAGCACTTAAAGTAAGTCTGCATTATTGATGTGGAGACAAAGCGAAACATTTATTTATCATCAAGGATGTGCAGAAGCTAAGCCGATCCCCGCAGAGCTGGAACAGAGAGAGAAAGAGAGAGTAAGTGAGGGTCAAAAGACAGAAAGAGGCCATGCTGAAAGAAAGATGTCTAAGGAGGCTTCAGTGTGTTTGTGTGAGGATACAGTAGAAGGTCAAGCCTAAGATGTGTCCTGCGCATTTTATCTAGTCTGCTGTGGGATTTCCTCTGGGCTGAAGGATCAAGACCAGGCCAGAGAATTATTTATGAGTCCTAAACATGCTTCCATATCACACTGTTTATCACATGCTTCCCCCCCCCCCCCCCCCCCACACACACACACACACACACACACACACAAAACTTGATGTTGTCGCAAGCCCATTCGTTTAACATCTTTGTTATTTTAAGACTACAGCTGTGTATAAGTGTCTTATTTGGAATTTAATTGACTACTTTTTCAATTATTGATTCCTCTATTGTAAAGGATTCGAAGAGAAGTGCCCATAAAATGTGCATTACATGCCCCCATGTTACCAGCACAAGTGCACACATACAGTATTAGAGATGTTGACTTTCTCCAAAAACAGAAGGGATTGCAGATTTCCTGCACAGTAGGTAAATGAGAAGCAGATGATGAATGAACAAAGCTTGCGTTGCGTGCAGTAGTTAAGACAACTCGAGCATTAACACTAGTTACCATAGTGATTAAGCTTTGTATTAGCAACTCAAATTGTCACCTGTCGCAACAACGGGGAACCCTTCACTGCATGTCAGATTAGCCATAATGTTTGGCTTAAATAACGCACATTGTTCGGCTGTGACTGATGGATTTGCAGGGAACCGACGTGTGAAAGTGGCTGAACACTGCATGAATAGTGCGATTTCATCGGCATGGCTGTACATTGTGTGCATTTGTGTACGTGTGTTTGCGTGTAGGGGAGGCCGTTAGGGGATAAGCACTCAATAACAGCTGACACTGAGCTGCCCTCTGCTCTCGCTCACACAAAGGACTATGATTATATTACTGTTTGACTGCCTATCCCTCTCTCCCTCCACCCCCCCCCCCCCCCCCCCCCCCCTTCAGACCCTATACTGCCAAGCTCTCTGTGCACTCAACGGCTAGGATAATTACCACTATTGTGTCTCTCGCTCTCTCTCTCTCACACACACACACACATACACACACACACACTCCCATGCAAAGTGTGCCACGTGCTTGCCAGCTACCCCATCTGTCCTCTACTCTCTCCCCCTTTTTTTCTTTCTGCTCCCTCCCTCACTTTTTATCTGTTTATGTTTCTGCACCCTGAGACATTTGTCGTTCGGCAGAAAAGGGGAAATCCATTATTGGAAGGGAGGGGTTGGAATAAAGACATGTAATTTTTACTACTTACATTTCTCTCAGCACTATACAGTGGACAGCAGGTTCTTTTCGAGTGGCTAAACACCGATTCAGTTGTGTAAAATGTGGAATAGAATAATGCATCATAGCGGGACAGACTTATTACTGAATATCAATATTCTTCCCAATACCTGATCGTCTCCTCTCTTTATCCCTTTCGAATTCTTCAGCCTTCTGATTTAGCAAAGAAAAAGAAAAGTGAACCGCAGAAAGTGAGAGGGTAGCGAGGGATAGCGTGTGTGACAATACTGTCCCCTTTATTCCTTTCCTTCCTCCTTATTTCCACAACGAGTTAAACTTTAATGTGTTTTCCCGCTCAAGTACTCAGGGAAACTCCTCAGAAATGGCTTTAGT
The DNA here is from genome assembly GCF_056152115.1 of Neolamprologus brichardi. NCBI lineage: Eukaryota > Metazoa > Chordata > Actinopteri > Cichliformes > Cichlidae > Neolamprologus > Neolamprologus brichardi. Next base: position 22,723,475 of record NC_142117.1, on the reverse strand, counting down.
TGCAGAAACACCAGAGTGGTTGTAGTGTGGCTTCTCTGTGTGCGTGGTGGTATTGTGAGAGAAGTAGATTTAAGTGGTAAGTGGCTGTGTATGTATGTGTGTGGCGGTAGATGAGTGGGGTGAGGTCACAATATGATGCTGGAGTCGTGTTTACACGAGCAAGCGAAGCTGCAGACAAATGTAGCCATTAATACCAAAATCCTTTTCCACCATTTCTCCATCTGCCTTTTCTTCATCCCTCCATCCAGTCTCCTCTGCCTGCAGGAACAAATGCATACCTAGAAAAATACTTTCTCACTCTCTCTCTCTCTCTTTGTGTTAAAGGTTGAGGTGACCACCTTGAGAGTGTATAATTGCTTAATAGCCTGAAAGCTCCCATGTCTACTCCAGAGGCCTTTGCTCAGTGAAGATCGATCAAATACTCTGGCTGCCAGTGACAACTTCGAAGATACATGTACACACACACACACACACACACACACACACACGAAACATAGGGGCTAACAATGAGTGCGGCTCAAGAAATGGACAGAGACAGTTAAAGAAAAAGAGAAACAGAGAGTGAGAGGAAAGAGGAGTACCTCCCTTAGTGGCTGCCATGTGGCTTTAGCCATCTGTTGGCAGAGTCTAAATTAATTAGCTCCACTCATTACTAGTTTGCAAGATGCCTGCAGTCTAAACCAGACACCAGCTCTCCAACTTCCCTTTTTTCACAGTATCTTCTTCTTCACCCTCTCTTGTGACTAAAAAGCTTCCTAGCATAGATTAGACCTTATGCTGAAATGTTTAACATTATAATGCACATATTCAATTTAACTTGTCATCAACAGACTCACTGTCACTGTTTTATTTTTACCTTAATCACAGGGATTGGCCAGGCTTGTCTATCTTAAAGTGAAATCAGAAAGAAACACATTCTAGGTTAATGCTGCTGATCTCATGAGTTTCACTTTCTGGTTAAATAAAGGCAAAACGTTCAAATGTGAGAAACAGTGATATGATATACAAAGTCAAAGGAAAACATTTAGGTGGGTGTGAATTTGATCATATTTCATGGTGAGGCATTATGAGTCTTTTTCACAAATGTGCAGATCAGACGAAATGAAGGAGGAGGATATCAGAGAAGAACTGTAGTTCCTGGTGAGCTGTGAGATCAGTCACAGGCTAAACCAAACACAAAAACACAGCCACAGTTGCACATTCATTGTTGTTGGATTACAGGTAACGTCTGTACAGTTGGAATTCTTCCTATTTGGGTAAATGAACAAAAATCACTGACATACACACTAATATAAATACTATTTTACCCCTACATTTCATCTCTATTCACTGAAAAATTAACAACTCTTGCCCATCATGTTCCTTGTACCTCCTACACTTCTCTGCATGTTTAGGAGACTCAAAAATGAGAGCTCAACACAGTGAAGTTCTCTCTTGAGAGAGAACTGTCTTTGCAAAATATGAACTTTTCTTCAAGCATTTGGTCAGGTTTCCTGTAAGTTTTACCTCTGAAAAAATCAACTATCCCACTATAACTGCAATAATTATTCTCAAATGAAAGACTGGGTATTGCCCAAATCGGGTAAGTTAAAGAAACAACTGTGTGTGAAAACGTGAAAATGAATCCAAAACCCTCAGAAATCTCTTGGACCTGGAATCCAGGTCTATAGTTGGAGACCTTTAAAGCCCACAGTGTAGTGATCAGCTGTGATACAAAATTCAAATGTGTAAAACAAATCTATTCATACTGAAACAAAACCACAACCACAAAATCTCAGCGATGCTCCATCTAGACACACCTTCTCTCACCCTTCGCCCTCCCCTCCCTCCTTTTCTCGCCCTGCCCTCTTATCCCACTTTTCCCTCTCATCCTTGGGGAGTGCTCTGTGCCACCGCAGAGACGACAGATGGGGCTCAACATCATCCAGAGAGTGAGAGAGATGGAGGGACAGAACAGGGGAAGGTTGCATTCATTATTTACATCACTTGGTATTGGAATATTAATGCTAAAAGCAATCGGGTAACCCTTCATTAAATTAACTGAAGATGTAGGGAAAGAGAGGAGAGGGTGAGATGGAAGGATGGGGAGTGAGCGAGGCAGAGACAGTGGGAGAGTAGAAAGAAGCACACTCTGTTAAATGGGCCTTAAAATTAGTGAAGCAAAAACACCTCCATTAAGAAAGCCTGCATCTCTCTTTTCCCTCTCTTCTTCCACTCTAACTCTCCCCTTTTCTGCTCACTACCTTATTTTAAACACCTCTTTGTCTTTCATAAAAATCACTGCTTTACCCACAAGCGCCTGCTCCGAACCTCTTTGAGAAATATGCATTTCTGTGCTGTCCCTCTTAAGTGCCTGTTCAAAATTTAAACATGCTTATGGTGGCAGAAAGTGTCTTTGGTCCCCATGTGCAGCATATCTCTGGAGAGTACTCCTCTGCCTTTTATTCTCTCTATCAATCTCTCCTTGGCAACTTCTTTTTTTTCCCTTTATCCTGCATCTTTCTTTCATCACTTATTCTTAGCTCTCTTCTTCCTATCTCTCAATTTCTCCTTGAGTCTGTATCTCTATTTCATCTTCTTTCTCTCCCCAAAGTCCAAAATTATTGTCCCACATGTGCACACACGGAAGAAAAAGCAGACGAAAGCGTAAGTACACAGATGCACAACCATGCATATTCATACTTAAATGTACAAATTCAAGCCCACAGACAGGACACACACAGCACACAAACACACACACACTCTAAGCGTGGCAGAATGCTTCTGTCCTGCACAGCAACACATTGCGTATATGCAGAGCCACTCTCCCTATTAGTGGAACACTGCTACATGCTGTTGACTTCTGGAGAGGAAAACATACAGTCATATTCAGAGGTTATCAACTGATGTTACAATTACCCACCCACCTCCTACACTGAGCATGTGCAACATGCACGAAATAGGTAGATGGCTTCCATACAGTAGGTCAAACTAAAATAATGGCTAACACTGAAAAATTGGGTCATTCTCTGTTGATGGACAAAGAAATTTTAGATTTTTTTAGATGCAAATGATGCCCAGTTGACATCCAATTTTTTAATATAAATTAATAATACAACTTTTTAAATCAGTTATAACTACACTAATCTAGCTAATCTAACTATTTTCAGCAGCACAACTGACTATTTCTATTCATCCATATCTTGATCCATTCAAGCATCAATACCCTCTTAATTATGGTTTACATGAAGATGTACTATAAAGTATTTCATTTATTTATGTCCTAAGAAAACACCAGCACAGCGGTAATGGGGCAAGGCACTTATTGACTGCAGGACTCAATTAACAACCTTATGTTTAGCAACCTTTTTATCTGGCTTAGGAAAACACAATAAAGATTTTATTTTGCAGATAGGGTGTTATCTCCAACGACACTTCGATAGGAGTCACTTAACCTGATGCAAATGCGTATTTTTAATCAGCTTTTACATTTTAATTTTATTCATTTGAGAGAAAATGTTTAAACTGTTACTGAAGATTTAACTTTCTTCATTGGTGACTTGAAAAGAAACAGAAGAAAATGCGATGCAGCAATGTACTTCTCTGTATGAAGCAGAATTCTTTCAAATCTTTTGTGGTGGGTAAAATATGCTTGTTCTGGTTCAGTCTGAATTGCAGAAAAATTGGGGCTCTGACATTGGTTTTGAACCACTATTAATTAGTTATGTCAGTGTGTCCAGGCTACTCTTCCACAATGCTCTTTCACAGTTTATGCATTGATGTTATTGCGAATTAAATATTATTATAATTAGAGAACTGCTTAATAATATTCAGATATTGTGAACTAAAAATAGGCTTAATTAAATGCCTTTAGATAGCTACAGCTTGAGGTTACATGAAAGTTTATGCTGTTTCCATAGCAACAGAAACTAACCTGAATCTGGGATGCCAGGCATCAGAGCAGCAGTTACTTGGCTAATCTGCACCTAACTACTTGTGCAACCACACTGTGTATGCACATGGTGGTTTTAAAAATGTGTGTTTTAAAAATAACAGCAATCACATTTTTGCATGTTATACATTATCCTGCACTTAAAAAACTGAACAGAATTTATTGCATGCCCAGTAAAGTGATGTCAAGTTCCACTTATACCCACACCCTCTAGGGCATAGGTGTCAAACTCTGGCCCGCGGGCCAAATTTGGCCCGCAGCCTAATTACATTTGGCCCGCGAAGCCATACCAAATTACTATTAGAGCTGGCCTACTGGTATTATACAGCTAATATATATATTGTTTAGTATTAAGCTTTGCTTGTTCCATATTCAGTTTTCCAGCAAAACTTATTTGAGTCCATAAGAAAAGATTCATTCTTATATCTGGAGGAAGATGTTTTTTTCAATAAATATTAATGTTAGCCCGCGACTTTGTTGCAGTTTTGAATTTTGGCCCACTGTGTATTTGAGTTTGACACCCCTGCTCTAGGGTGATACCAAATGAATTAGGGGATCAGTTTACCAGGTCAGTGTATCAGGTGGATAGAACTGAATATATTGTTTTCAACATACAGTCCATAGTGCCACATGACTACAGTCTATATAAGCTGCCACAGCATGAAGATACGTTAATGTTAATAACTGTGTAATAAACATGAAACTCTTTTTTTTTTTTTTTGTTTTCTCATCTGTCCTATAACTGATTACTGTATCATTCCCACCTATGTTAGTCTAAAATTGCAAAAAAAAAAAAAAAAAGATGGGTAATGAGAAAGAATTGTAGGTATAAGGGACCAATAGACATCTTTTTTCCAGTCAACAGAAATAAACAAGGCATTCACTTGTCAGCCTGCAGGAAAAGGGAACACTTTATGCAGAGGAAAAGAGACAGGCTTACACAGACGCACACACACAAAGCAAATCGGGGGATGCTGGGGATGGATGCCATTGGCGAGTGAGAGTGCTTAAGTCAAAATCTCTCTCTACAGTGTTGACATTGCAAGAACCGCCTGATATGTAGCCTTGGCAGGTTTAAGTCACGACAGTGTCATTAACTTCCTGGTTTTCCAAAATTGCACATATACTCTTAAAAGGCCAAAAAGTTAAGACCACTGCCCAGAAAGACTAAAAAAATCAAACTTCTAAAGTTTTTCACTTGGACACCTAACACAGTTTTAAAGCAGCTGTGTTTTTCTTAGGATACATGTTTTGGAGGAATGTAAACGCAAAAACAAGTTTGTCGCCCACAGGTTGTTTTCCTTCCTTTCTTTCTTTTTACATGCTTTTAATGTTGTATTTGTACGCAAGCAATTGTAGCTACAATAGAAAACAATATGTTTTATTTTGTAGAGAGGCTGCATCTGACACATCATTCATTTTCAACTTGGCTGCAGAGATGTAGTCAACAAGGATGAATGAGCTGTAGTGTGAGCACTCAACTGTCAATCTGTGCTCATACACAAGAGCTTTGTCCACAAGTGTGTGTGGGGGAGTGTGTGTGTGTGTGTGTGTGTGTGTGTGTGTGCGTGTGTGTGTGTGTGTGTGTGTGTAAAGCTGACTCCAGAGAGAATGTACCAAGGCTAAAATGACTTTCAACTGAAATGTATATGAGATTCAAATTACATTCTCTTTTTCCACTATACTCTCCCTTCCCGCACTCCTCTCACCCTTTCTTTGTCTTCTGGGAGCCTTAGTCAGCTAAGCTTAGATGTAAAAAGATTGCCTTCTTTCTCTTGCTCTCTCACACACCAAAACACACATTCTTTGTCAGAGGGCAGCTGGATGTAGGAATAGTACTGAAAGACAAAATATAGTCAGGTTATAAGAAAGCTTCCTTTAAAAAATGACCTGCAGTATGGCAGCGTGTTTCTCCGTGCTGCATTCAGTGACAACTGGTAAGTGAAAGTTTCCAGTGTCTAGGAAAATTCAAAGAAAAAAAGTTCAATGTAATGCTCTTTCTAAGTCTTGATGTTATTCCACATAATGGAACCTTGGACAATAAAAATGAAGTAGAGCTTCTCTACGTATGAGTTCGGCTGAATGATAATTAATTTAGTCCTTTAGCTCACTTGAAACTGTGGCTGTATTGTCATAATTGATTCAAGCTCTCACTACTAGCTTAACATTGTTAACTTTACTTCATGCGCAACAAAGCAAACCTGGAGGCGGCAAGTTTTTTCTTCTGGCTTTGTGCATTGAACACCTGGAGGTTGAAAAGGACACAATTTTGAGTTGTGATTTCCCACCTACAAAATGTGTCACTGCATTGAAAAACAGATAAGAACGTTCTTTTGACTTGGCATAAAGTCTAAGCCAAGTCAAAAGCTGTTTCAGTGACTGCTCAGACAGTCGCTGTCCAAGAGAAAAACATTGCTCACAAAACACCACAAAATTGCAAAATTTGCCAAAAAAGTAAAACATGAGAAGAGCCTACATTCATTTTGGCACCACAATTGTTGGCTAGATGAAGCATGAAACATGAAATATGATAGTGTCCACAACTTCAGCATAGCGTAGGCTGAAATACAAGGGCATGGTGTCGACCGTGAGCTGCTAATACACCTGGGCTGCTACTATAGATGGTGCTGCGAATGCAAGTTTGTAAACCAAAGCACTAAAACAGAAACTTAAGGCTTAGCCTAAACTTTGTCTCTGTTCTGTCACTTTAACGCAATAAAACTCAGGAGTTTTGTTTGAAAAATCAGATACACCCATTACAGTAAAGACAAATTAAGCAGAATGACTTCTAAGAAACGCATAAACATTTCCAAATGTCTGCACAACACTGCAATCGTGTATTCCCATTAACTGGGGGTGAATTCTGGGGAGGACTGGGTTCTGTTTTGGGGACTCAGTAGTAGTTTTAATGACTTTATGTTACGGATAAATCCTTATATTTGAATAAGATGCCTTTTTAACTTTTTTAAAAGTGGATTTTTAAAACAAAATTTTGTTTGTTGACCACACCAAAAATCGGATTATTAATAGCAGTAACCTTTATTTAGTTTGGGTGCTTATAAATGAAAAAGCAAAAAGTTGGAGGATTCCTCCAAAGACATTTGAAACTCACATTTCTGTTTTCAAACAATGTCCCCAGTGAGTGAGAGGAACAAAAACCCAGATTGCCCTGGGCATCGTAAAACAATGGCTATGCACATGAACAAAACAGACAAAAAACAAAATGAAACAAAGGAAAAAAAAAAAAACAGGCTGCACTTTCAAAATACCAACAGCTAAGGTACAGAAAGTGAGCGCAGAGAAAATAGGTAGGTGAGGGAAGAATAGGAAGAGGGCAGACACACTGAAAATAGCAGAATGTGAAGAAAAATAATGATGCAAAACAAGAGGCGATCAAGTGGGCCTGATAAGCGCTTGAGAGGAATAAATGTCAAGTCAAGCAGTAAGAGAACCCTAGGAGGCAGAGGTAAAACAGAAAGTGAGAAAGAGAGAGTGCATTTATGACACAAACAAACCAGATATGGAAACATGAAGGGCAGATGTGAATCGGTCTATAATGGATCTGAGCTGCTTGCACCACTTTGTTGCTGCAGCTAAATTAAAATACGAACCGAAAACTTGAAAAAAAAAAAGGTATTGACAAAAAAACAACAACACCAACTCTAAATGTGTTATACTCCACCGACTTCTATGAGCTATTGATGTGTGTGCGCTGATACGGAGGCATATGTCTTATGGGAGTCCTCAGGCCATCTCATAGATCCCAGAGAGCTCATTGATTAGCTATTAATAAAACACAGAGATGGCACTGCTGACAAGGGAGATCAGTGGGCTCACACACATGCGCTCATGCACTTAGACACACACAGGCAGATGCACATCTGAATTTAACAGATATGACAGAGGTTATGTGAGGTTAAAGGGAAAGAGTGGGAAGGGCGGGAAAGTCCAGAAATCCAATAAAAATGGCAAGTGTCAAAAAGGGTAAAATAAAAATTGAGAAGGACTAAAAAAAAAGGAAGTGTAGGTCAAATGTGCAAACCTGTTTCACCTGTCTTCCTATTCTACGGCTATCTCGCTGTCCTTTTACTTTGAAGCTCTCTGTCTCTCCCTTACTGCCTCTGCTTGTGTCCACTGTGGGCTGCGTGTCATGGGTCTGTCGGCTGTCGCCATCCTGACTTTGATTAACTGTGATCTTTCAGCCCGAAGAAAAGAAGTGGATCCAGAAAAGTGAGAAGAGTGCCAGAGGCAGACAAAGAGAGGTAAGAGGAGGAGCTCCTCAAGCAGATGGACACAACGCTGGTCAGACCAAGACGTGTTCCAGAGAGAGAAAGAGACTGTAAGGACAAAGAAATAGAGAGCAATGCATCAAGCAGAACACATTTTCATCTCTTTTCTGCTTTATTTGCTCCCATTTTGTTCCCGGTCCCACACCCCTCTGCTTTCCTCCTCCTCCTCTTCCTCTTCAGCTACCCTGCCTCCTTCCACCCTCCCTCTCTCTTCTCCTAGCATGTACATCTTCAGGTCATGGGTCATTAAGTCAGCTCCAGCGGGGATGTGTTGGAACAGGATATCTCTCATATTGCCCTGCCCCCAGCGCACTACTAAAAACACAAATACACAGAAACACATGCATGTCTACAACTACAGATGCACATAGGAATGCTCTGTTTTCTTTCTTTTCCTTTGCTTATGTAGCCTTTCTTTAACACAAATGTAACGACTAGACACATTTTTCGACCTGCCAACACTCAACTTCAGCATTATCTGCTGCGATTACAGTCCTCAAAGTCATCATATTCTTGACACCGAATGAAACATTTTCAGTGTTTAATGGCAACACTGCACTCTGTACACAGCAGGGCTGAACTGAAAATTATCAATAATGATAAAGCCTCACATTTTATCATTAACCAATTTGTCCACAAATGGCAGAAAATTGTCACAACATCACAATTTCTAAAAGTCAACGATGCAAAGAAGAAGCAAATCGTCTTCTATAAAACCTAGGAATTTGTGGTATTTTTTATTTTTTCTCAAGAATGACTTAAACCATTAATCAATTATCCAAATTGTTTTTTTCTTTAGTTTAATCAGCCGCTGGTGTTTATGGAAGCTTATTTCGGCCATTAAAAAGAAAAACCTTAATTTTCAGTTATTATCTCCAAATTTTGACTTACTTACTTGAAATTTCAAGTTATTTTACTTAGTTGAAATTTTAAGATAATAGCTTGAAATGTTTACTTAAAACAGGCTTCTGTATGGTTTCACCAATCATACACTATTTGATTTTTTGAAGAAAACAATAAATATTGGCCCACAGCACAGTTTTTTTTTCTAACTTTAAACAGTTCCAGCTCATATTTTCTCACCTACTTAAGAGTGCAGTTCAACCATTTGAAGCCAATACATGATGCAGTTCTCTTTTTTCAAATAAAGGTAAAATAAGTAACCCGTGTCAAACACAAACTATGGTGTTTGCCTACTTAAAATGAGCAGCAGACCAACTTAAGGAAAGGTCACACAAAGTGAATTCACCCTACAGCTTAAGCACATGTGACAAACACTGTCACTGCAAATTCCTGGTTGCAGATTCCAACGCATGCACTTACACACACACACCCAGCACACACACACACACATACACACAAATGTGCATACAAGTGCAGCGCTTCACCATGGTTTTTGTGCACTGTCAAACAACATTAGATCGCAAGGAGGTGTCAGTGGGATAATTAGAATAACACATCCACTGCATTCTTCATTATGTGTGTCATCTTCACTTACTGGCTCTGCTTCCTCACTGACACCACCCATACTCCCACCCCTGACAAACACACACAATCCTAACCAATCTTACAAGTGACATGCTTTTTTAGGCAAGTTATGCTCCCCATTAGTGATGATCTGAAGTAAAAATCTAATTGTCTGAACCTCTATCATGTATTTTTTCCCCTAATTAGCTTCTTGGGATGGAAGAGGAGGAGAAAGGCAGCAGCGATATACAAAGTTAAAGCTCCGGCGTCACTACTTGAGGAAGAAGTTGTTGGCGAGATCACGGTGGGTGATGAGTAATGCTCTGACGTCGGCTCTGCAATTGGCACAATATCTGACAGCAATTCTGTCTGCTGGCATGTACCTAGTCAGTATTGTAAGGATATACGTGGAAAGATCCAGGGCACGTATCCAGTCAGTCATAAATATGCAAACCTCATGGGAGGTGGATCTGCAACAAAGCCTATATAACAAGAAACATACAGTGTAACATGAAAGGCACACCGGTCAACAGGTCACAAACACACACACACACACACACACACACGGACACATGAGAAATCCGCGTGAATGTGCTTCTGAACACCTTGTGCTTAATGAATAACTAACTAGCTGAGAGGAAAAGGGAGCCATCTTCTCTGAGTAACGCCAAATGAATTCGCCGAAGCGCTATGCAAATGTTCCCTGGGCTAACGAGACTGCCTGCATGATTGGAGTGCCATTGAAATTCTCCTCGTGCACAACCCTCTCTCACTTCCTACCTCCCTCTCTCCCTCCTTCAATCTCCCTCCATCTCTCCCGCCATTTCAATCTCTATGCAGAACATCCATGTTCCTGAGCATGTACTTTCCATCTATCTATCTATCTATCTATCTATCTATCTATCTATCTATCTATCTATCTATCTATCTATCTATCTATCTATCTATCTATCTGTCTGTCTATCTATCTATCTATCTATCTATCTATCTATCTGAAATCTACAAAATAGAATTTCTTTTCAATATTCAAATCATGTTATCCACAAAGACAAACACAGCGGCCCTATCAGTGCCTGGACAGCAGTGAATGCCCCTGTGTCTGACTCTCTTTCTGTCTGTCTCACTGACACAGCCAGCACACACACGCACGCACACACACACATGCGCACACAAAGTCCGCTCAAACAGAGCAAGCTTAGAGTCACTCTGCACCTGTTCTCTCTGTAAAACATCCAAACACGAGTGCTGAATAAATAACCCAACCTAACATGCATCACTGCCAGAATCGGACACACACACACACACACACACACACACACACACACACACACACACACACACACACACACACACACACACACACAGCCCATAAACACACATCAATAAGTAAACAGCACCCATTTCCCCTCCACAGTTACCCCCCTGCCTGCCCTCTTCCCCCACCTTTACCCTAGGTATGAATGGTAACCATTCTAAAGACAAACACACATAGATGTGCACCATGTGTGTAATGGTTAATGGTTAGATACTAACAGGAATAAGTAAAGAAAGTCTAAAGAAAAATGAGAAATGGAGGGGAGAGGGGAGGTAGGGGAGCATTAAGTACTTGTCAGATGCATCTTTAATGGTAGGCCCCACTGGCTTTAAAGCCCCTGGCCTTCTCCCCTCCCTGGGGTGCTGGGGACAGCAGGAAATCTCAGCGCACACACCTCTTTCTTTGTCCATCTGTCCAACCCCTTATATGTCCTCATACACCTACCCACCTCATTCCATCATCCCTGCATCCTATGCCCACTTTCCCATCTGCATAATTTAACATGTCATGCTTTTGTGCCACTTTGTCTCTCTCTTTTTCTGCCTATTCTGCCATTTTTCAGCCTATCTGTTGTTCACTTTCAGGCCTGATGGAGTGGAAGAAAAAAAGACGATACTTTGTCACTTCACTATTTCCTAATAAGTGCCTCTAGAAAAGAAGGGCGGGAGAGGGATAAAGTTAAAAGTGGAAAGACAGAGGGGTGGGAAGAGTACAGGTCCTCTGCGGAGTGGCTACAAAATGGAGACTGGGACAGAAGCTACTGCAGCTGTGGTGACGCTACACTTCACAGAGAGAGAGGCAGTGTGTGTGAAAGAGAAGGGGGATTAAACAGCCTCAATCAATGCAAAAAACACAGACGTCACACTTTTCCACACCCTCTTCACCCTCGATGTTTACGCTTTCTGTTGTTATCTCCCGCGATATCAACTAATCAATCACTTAGTATTGTTCTGTGACTCTATTTGCTCATTCAAACTATTAACATTTTCAAAAATATTGTAACATTGCAAGTGTCTTCTTTCTCATACTAATAAAGATTGTTCTTTAAGAAGTCATACATTGTTTAAGATAAACAAAAACAACTTAATTGTGTGTGTTAATCTCTTTATCCCTTAGCCTGGTTTAATGCTGTAATATGACTCACAATGTTCTCATTAACATTTAATGAAGCATGCTACTCAGATGCCACCTGAATAGTTCATTCAACCACAGTATGTAAATGTGTAATTCAAATAAGCTGTAGTTTTTTTTTTGCTCTAATGAAGAAAGCACATTATATCTAAGTGTGTACAGTTTGCAGAACTGACTCAGCTGACTCACAAAAGAAAGGAACATTAAAGAGACTACACTGAGTTCATGTGTATCTATTACATAAAATAAAGACCATTCCTGTAAATGTCTGTTGGCAAACTTTGATATTTCTATTTTAACTTCAGTATTTTATGGTGACATTACTAAAAGCAGGTGCACAGATGCTGATGATATTGTTGAATGTGTTGCTTACTTTTGGACATTTCCTTTCCCACAAATACAATTAAAACCATGGCAATCATTTATTAAAAGTAAGATTAAAATTAACATCTAAGTGTGCACATTGCATTTTTGTTTCCTTGGCCCTTTCGAGTGCTGCAACAAGTGTTATGCCCCTGACACAAGCCTGATGTAGAAATCAGGGACACATTCTGGGATTATAGGAAAACATGCACAAGTGAGAAAATACATATAGTTACAGGATGGCAGGAGAAAAACTGTCTTTCAAAGGAAAAGTATGATCACACCATATAAAACGCAAGCTTTTACAGTGCAAACGTGTAAAATTTTGGCATCCATTTCCAAAATACTTAAAGTAAACTGACATATGCTTGACAATTCTGCTGTACGGTTTTAGGTCAGCTATTAGCTATTCTCAATAACAATACATGCATAATATGTATCCAAGGTGTGTTTGCAACTGAACCTCTAACGACCAATCATCTTTAAGCAGGGTTTGATTGCATGCAGGTAGAGAGCAAAAGTGGGATTGCACTTGTCGACATGTGATCTTGAAAGAGTTTGCTGTTGTCTGTGATTTATACAGCTTTATTAATGTACCTGCATTCATAAACTCTCTGCTGGACGGATTAGGAAGTGTTGGCTCAAATATCTGCCTTCTACACTGGAAGCTCCTAGATATTGGCTGTTGTCCCTGTTAACAGAGTGGCCAACAGGTTTATTATAATAATATGTATATCACACAGGCACATAGTGTCACCGACAAGTCACACACAGTGCTTCATCATCCTAATCCAGACCATGGATGATGGACTATACAGTTTGTAATGCAGGAAATGAAGAAAGAAAGAAAGATGCTACATATGCTGATATGTCCTCTGTATGTGTGTGCGTGCGTGCACATGTGTGAGTATGGCGGAGATGAACCGTGGTGATGCACTTATAAAAATCAGGCAGCGATGCATCCTCACACCTTCCTCATTCCGCCCGCCGGATCGCACCCGTTACCATGGCGACTCACAATGTTTTAAGCTCCAACTGGAGGAGGAGAGCGATACTAACAAAGTGACACGCAAACACTCACACATACACACGGATGAAGTTCCTTCGTACACATCGCTGTCAGAGCATACTCTTTCAGTTCCCTAACTGACAAGCAAACAAATGTTAATTTTCTAACCGACAGCAACACCAGCAAACCATCAATTAAAGGGAGAGGCATGGCTAGATAGAGAAGTAGCACAAGAAGGGGAGGAATATGACAAGGGAGTAAAATCCACGATAGCCAGTCAACACGCAAAGCTTCGCTCTGTTTGACTGTCTGCCTGTCTATCTATCTGTCTACTCCCCCACAAATCGCTCCACGAACAGGCCTCAACGCAAACAGATTTGGCTGTCAAATAGTGACATGACACCCAGGCAGGGTCGTCTCACAGTGAGGCCAGCTGTCAGCAAACACCCTCCTGCCTCTTCATCAAAGCCCATTCAAACTTAGCTTTATTGACCAACACAGCCGTCTGTTTGACATGTATCATCCTGTCAAGCCAATACCTTGGCATACAGTGTCCCTAATAAATGGCAAACCACTAGAGCATCTCAAGCGCTATCGAAAGACTGAAAGCTGTACATGCCACCAGGAGCTGATAGATGAAGTGGATGGATAGATGGATGAGGTGTATGGTGGAGTGCAAGTGGGGTGGGTGGGGCCCACACATGGACCCTCTGTGTCTCTGTTTGTGTGTGTGTGTGTGTGTGGTTATGATGCTGACACAGGCCACCAGTCTGTACCAGGGTTGAGGAGGAGGCGTCAAGCCAAAGATGGACAGAAAGAAGAAGAGATGCACTGTGTCACTAATAAAACGTATTCATCAGGACTGAGAGGAGAAGAAGTAGAGAAGAGAAGGAAGCGAAGGAAAAATGGGAAACAAATACTCTCAAGTATTTTGAAATGCCTGCTCAGATATTTCGGGATGATTATATTACTTAGTAAACAATTGGAAAATCAATAAACCATTTTGTTTAAAGATGCCTTATTAGACATCTTCACATGTGCAGAAATGTAAAAGTGACCATTTATAATCATCTAAAAGAATAAGAACAAGAAAAAATCCAAGAAGAACAAATATGTGATTGCTTTCCAATTATTTCTTCATGAACGTTATGATGGTGATCATTGAAATAGTGACAACTGATAACCTGACTGATCATTTCACCTTAAAAATTGTTTTTCAGTTATTGAAAATGAAACAGATTATTGTAGTTCGTGCAGTGATAATTCATTCAAATGGAATCAATGGAATGTATAGTTTTTTTCTTAAAGATCATAGATAACATGAACTGGTCACAGCTGCTCATTCAAATGTCTGTGTGTGTGTGTGTGTGTGTGTGTGTGTGTGTGTGTGTGTGTGTGTGTGTGTGTGTGTGTGTGTGTGTGTGTACATGTGCATACATACTTTTACTTGTCTATATGTGCATGCTTTACCAAAGGCGTCCATCACTCGATCAATAACATACTCCCCCTGAGCTCTTGCACACAGCCATGATACAGTGGCTTTAGCAAATACACACACACACACACACACACACACACACACACACAGAGCTATGAGTCAAACAGACTGGCCCGGTCTCACCACTCTCACACTGAGGGATCCGTGACAAGAGAGAGGGGAATCCAACAGCAAGCTTTATCGATCCAGACTGGAAACCCCCCTCAGGCCACACACACACACACACTTACTATAGTTGTGCTGGATCAATGAGTGCTCCTGTGTGAAGGACAGAGCAATATAGAGAGGCACACAAATACACAGACACCTTTATAGACACACTCACACACAGTGTTGAGAGATGAAACAGGCAGTCTGTATCAGAGAGCAAGATAAGGGGCAGAGAACAATGCGTATCATCTGACCTAAACAGTCTCATCTGACACCCTGCAATTTGCCATTGCTCCATGGAGCAAATGTTAACACTGCAACACAAGCCTGAACACATACTGTAGATACACACGAGTGCCAATGCACAAGCATAGCAGCACGCAGGAGGCCCATACTGATATTTTCACTCTTCAGTTAGACAGTGAATGATTTGTTTAGAGGATCAGATGAAACAGAGTGAACAACACCAGACATAAGAGAGCCCTAGAGGTGTTGCTGCTCTCTTTTAGGTGACTGTGATAACATCAAATTAGACACACACACACACACCCCTCGGTCCTCCTCTTTCTCTCTCTCTCTCTCTCTTGCTTTCTCACTTTCTCTCTCTCACACAAACACAAATAGCACATGTCTGCTAATGTCTGATTTATCCACAGAACACAGCTCTGAACCACAGCAGTGATAGTGACTGAGCAGCCAGGAATGTGTCAGGCAAAGGCCATTTCATCAGCCTTATTTTTGAATGAACGAGGCATTCTGTCATCTTCTCTCACTGGGACCAGTACCAGCAACACAAATAAACACAAATAGATTGATTATTATTGATAAAGAGAAATCAACAATCACAAGAAAGTCCATTACGTTCTGAAAGCAAACCACTTTTTTTTTTAAAAACAAACATCCCTGGATTTAAAGCTTGGACTTCATTTGCAATAACAGAGAAAATTCTTATTTCTCCACCTGCAAATATTCCATTTATGTAGTGGAATGAGATTAGATCATTTGCTTTCCATTATTAACCACAGACACAGAGTGAGCATGAACTTGGAAAATGAACCTGAAGCTTTTGTCTGCAGTCTTAGTTTGGGCTTTTTGATGAATCATTGATTATGAGTGGCTGAATCTCCTACCAGGGACAATGGCGACGGTGTCTTTCTCCCAGGAAACAACGCTGACATACTCCTGGACAGCTGAGGGGATGAGGCACTTGAACACGGCAACATTACCCCGCATGGAGCGCTGGTCGGCCACACGGACTGTGTAGGGCTCCCTGAACACTGGTATGTGAAGAAAAGAGCTGATATTAGTCACTAGATGTACACTGGGTGAGAGTGACAGTTGACACTTCAGTTTAATAAACCTCGATCTGATATTAATACTGATATTTAAAAATTACATGAATGTATGAATGATGAATGCTGATATCATAAATTGGGAGTCTGCACAAACTGTGATATGAGAGGTATAGTTTACTTTTATGCTTTAATTTAATCAAATCTACATCTCTGAAATAGCTTTTTATATACAATTTAGTCCACAAAGGCTGTCAACCAGTCCACAAAAGTCTTTATAATGCTTAGTCAAGCAAAGTACCACAGGAGGGCTACCATACAGCCAAATCATAAAAAGATTGGGATACTCTATAATAGAGTTCAGACACGTAAAGGCAATATGTAATTACAATGTAAGAACACAAGGTAAAGATAATCTGATAATACAGCCTAATAATAATGTGTGACATTTTCATTGAAAACATTTATTCTTCCTTTTAAATTAAGGAACTAAATTCATAAAATTGCATATATTTGTAATATTATTTATTGTGTTTCTCTTTACTTTCTACTGTACATACTGGTATTTAGTGTAACATGTTACACAGTAACGTGCTACTGTAATCACATTACACTTTTCAATAACATGTTACTGTATTGCATTAAATTCAGTAATTACATTACATTTGCAATTATGTTGTTATAAAGGTTCTTCAGTTCTCTACAGGATGCATCAACAGAAACAATAAAAACAACAAACAGAACTTTTTCTTCCTGCACTTGTACTGAAATCCAGAGTAACCATAGTTTGTTTGTTTTTTTTAATTTTCCTAATTAGTTTTTTATTTTTAATTTCATTTTTATTTTTATTTTTAATTCAATTTAACTTCATTCAAAGTAATTTTTTAAAATATGTTTAGCCCTATGACAGCTGGGATAGGCTCCGGCACCCCCCGCAACCCTGAAAAGGATAAGCGGAAGCGAATGGATGGATGGATGGATGTTTAGTTTAATTTAGTTTAGTCTCTTTAATTATTATCTTATAGAGGGCTTATGTCAGAGGTAAGATTTAGGAAAATAAGTATAAATATTACAATAAAAACACTTAAGTTTTTGAAAGCATTACCTCACAGTCTTGTAAACATCCAGAGTTTCAATAAACACATCCATCAATGACTCATTGGGAAAGTTGTAATAATATTTTTTTAGCACACTAACAGATACTAAAACTCACTTCTATTTTGGTTTTCCAAATTCACAATATCATTTCAGTTAGTTTGCATTTGTTTTCAAAAGTCTAGTTTTTACTTTTATTTTAGTTAACTGCAATGTTTCTCACATCTAATTGGAGTATCAGAATTTCAGGAGCGGGACCACGCCTCTAAACACGCTCCTTCCGGTTGTCATCTAGGTTCCCCCAGTTCTACAAGCTGTTTATTCTCGTTTACGTGAACTCTTCCCTCCCTCTTTGTTTTCAATTCTTTAACTTCTTCACTTCTATTTAGTGCACAGGGATCTGAGGACGTTGGCCCAGCTGGTGAATTTTAGTTTTTAGGAAAAGGGTGGCAAAGTCTACATCTTTAGAGAAGTGGAGATTCGGGCATTGCGTTGGTTTTTATTGCACAAAAAAATAAGAATGTAGTAGTAAAAGTACAAACTACATCCAGGAGTCTGTATTTTTACCTGTTCACGTTCCTGCAGGAGAATTGCTGTGATGCACATGGGGATTCTGCTTTCAGATGGTTTTCAACTTTGAATGTAAACACTAAAAGTAAGATTGTATGATTGTCCTTACTAGGATATTGTTTTGCCTCAGTTTATAGAACTGTAGGTAATTATGCGCAGCAAATAATATAACAAATTACTTATTTTGGAGATTAATTAAGGTAATGAATACATTTTAAGAAAAGTAACAAGGAATGTGGAACACTGAGCTAACAATGCTGGCGGTGAATACTTTTAGGTATTGGAAATTACAACCTAAAATACATCTTAAATGTGTGGAAATTCTTTATTATAATATTCTTTATTCTCTATTATTCTTTATAGTTGCTCTCTATAGAATCAGAATTCATTAACTGAACTCAAAAGATATTTATTTTACTCATTATTATCAAGACTTGACATTCGGATATAGTGATAGTCCTGATTTTAAGCAGTGGTATAAAAAATAGTAATACATCTAAAACAAACAACAACAAAAAAACACAAATATTTTTTTCAAATATTTTTTTCACATGTTGACAATTCACAGCTGACATCTGTCCTGTTCGACAAATACTTAAAGCAGGGTGAGTAAATAGCCTTGTCTGGTGCTTTGTTCAGCCACATTAAGCCAGTTTTTCACTGTTCAGCCACAGCTTTAAAAATCACGGGGCGATTGTAAGGAGGACCGACTCGGAGCTGTGTTGAAGGGGATACGTAGCGAGTTGCTGCTGGCCTTTTAAAGAACAACGCCACAGATGCTATGAGACGGCAAGGAGTGGAGGGTTGCACAGAGCCGATGGAACTGTCACATGCAGGCGCCAGGCATCAAAAACACACCCTCTGCACATGGCATGCAGAGCACTAAACTGTGAATCTGTGCCAGTGTACAGAAAGGATGATGGCGATTAAGACAGGCTTAATGATGAAAACACTAGCCTGTAGCAATAGCCTGATTGGTGAAAAATGTGAAATGCTGAATCAGAGCATAAATTTTCATTAAATAAATTAAGTGAAATTAAATTAATGGATTATTCTGGTAAGAAGGACAGACAGGTAGTTCAAGGACATGCTAGCTCGAGTGAATAAACAGAGCTGTTTTATAAACTGAACTGTGTGGTCTTGGCTGCTATCTTCATCTCATTTGTTTAAAGGTATGTTGCCAGATTTTTCAACACAGACAATTCACATTGGACACTATTTGACTTGAATAAGACGAACAGAAAAACAAAGTTACAGAAGTCAGAGAAGGTCTCAGAAAGGCTGATATCAGGGAGTGTTTCCAGCAATCTATCAATGCGGGCTCTCTTTAGAAATGAGGGCAGTAATGACTTAACAATGTAAAACACACATACACACAACAGAGGGAGTGGCCCTGCACTCCTATGTGTTCGCTCTCCCCCAGCTCTCCAGTGATATAATTAACGCCTAGCCTGAAGGCCAGTTTCCTTGGTCATTAATAATGCTTTATGCCAGCCGCCACTGTCACTGGAACCCAGTGGAACCAAAGCCAGTGTCCTTGTCCAAACGGTGGGGAGTCTTTCACCTTAAAGTTCGATGTTTAATTTCCTGATTCTTTGTCTCACCATGTCTGTTTCTTTCACACTAGCCTACTTTATCCATGTTCATCTAATCCTTGGGCCTCTGACTTGTTAAGGAGTTAAGACTGGGGCAGACTGTGTCAACACCATGGAAATTTCACTTTTTGACATATATATGATTCTGCCAAAAACAGATGATGCATATTGGCTATTGAGCCTTGACACTGACAATTATGGCACTACCATGCCACTTTGGACCTTAATTATGCCTGGTTATTGTTTCTCACTTGGTCACCTAACTCACAGGCAGCTAATGTGAATTGAAGCTTAATTTCTAAATAAATCAAAACTAAAACACAATTAATTCCAATCAGGTCCTAATCTCAGTTTTTCATTTAAACAGCCCTTGCTTTTCACTGAAGCCATCTACCTAGATCGATACCCTGGATCGACAGAGTGGCCTCGGCTGTTGTGGCCGAGCCAATTCTTTCAATCATTTATTTACTCTCTGACTGACCCTGCTGCCTCTCGTCAATAGCAAGTAAAATCCCCAATGCCCACTGAGCCTCTCATAGAGTGTTTAAAATCGGCTTGGCAGATTGTAAATGTTTGGCGTGATGATGACAGTGGTCACATTTTAATACGGCAGAGGTGCTAAACCAGTCAAGGTCACCTCGGGTTTGTACTTCCTGTCAGTGATCCCACCTTGCCCTACACTTGATTCCTTTTAAGAAAGTGTTATTTAACCACTCGTTACCCCATTAAAATCTGTCAATCAAGCAATGTATGGCGACATGCCCTTGGACACATCTATGTAACCGACCCCACTAAGAGGCAGCTGTTGTGATAGCATTGTCATTTATCACACGTTTCTCTTAGAAAATATGAAAGACACAGAGAGGAAAAAAAACCATTACATATTCATCCTCTTAAGCCTTGTGACATGATGCAAATGGTACCCCAACTGATTTGTGTGTAAATTGCACTCCCCCTCATCGCATGCGCAGCAGAATCATTAGGATGTTACTGATGCCTGACTATATGCAGCCTGGTTGCCTAGATACGAGTTAAAACATGGGTCTGGGCGACTGGGCGCACTGGGAGGCAAGTCCTGTATCACTGTCGCTTCAATAATTAACGACGGAGAAACCAAATACTGCATTTACTTATTCATAAAGCAAGCATTAAAAACACAGCAAAGGGAAAGGATAGAAAAGGGGAAGTATAATGAAATACAAGAGAAATGAATGGATGCGGGTTGCATTATTGAATGAAAAGGATGAAAAAAAGCAGCCTATCAGGTTCAGGTTCAGACAGATATGAGGAGGGCAGATAGAAGAAATAGATCTAAACACCTGCTGCCTTGGCCCTGTCCTACGTAGGTTTGTTTGTTTTAGGTGGAACAAAGGGGAGATAGGGTGGGGCTCACTGAACAGGTCTACCCAAATCATTATACCAAGTTTGTGTAAAGATGTGTTATGTGAGCAAAAAACAAAACTCTCAGATGTTTTTTTGCAATTATTTTTTAAATTTCTATCCTTCAAATGTCCTTTGGGTCTTTTGCTTATTAACAGACAGAGAAAAATGCTAAATTTGCTTCATGAGAAAGTCCCTTGATATTTTTAAGTTTTGAACTGAAGCTAAGGTAATGCTAGGCGGATAGACAGATAGATATACAGTACAGTCATAAAAAGAGCATTTCTTTTTTGGTTGGAGTTGAATTCACCAAATTATACCATTTATAATATAATATTGAAATTTTTGTTTAGTTAACTGGTGATTCTAAATTGGTTGTCGGTGTGGATGTGCGTCTCTCTGTCTTGGGTAGGGTGTACCCTGCATCTCTCCCTGCGACCGCTGGGTTAAGCGCCTAACCCTCCAGTAAGTACAGATCAAACTGAAGATGAAACTCAAGTTGCCATGCACACTCCAGTTTAAACATACATATATCAATAGCCTTTCAGTTGCCTCTGGATATGAGAATGTATCAAACTGTTTTACCAAAAATAGTTGCGTGCAATAGACTGGTGTTACACTCAAGTGAAAAATGCACAGAGAAAACTAGATTTTTCAAAATGAGATACCCAAACAAAAACATATACAGGAAAACAAGCAGCCCACATACTGATTTTCATAAATGTAGAGCTATCCAGACAGGTGCTTGAGCTATTATTGGACCACAATCAGCATGCAAAGAAAAGGGTGAAAAAGAGGGGGAGGGATAAAGGGAGAGAGAGAGGGAGATGTGAAGATGTGAAGAGAGAGAGGGGGGGGGGGGGGGGGGGGGGGGGGGGGGAGAGAATGACGCAGGGGGAAGTGGGAGAGGATTTTTTTAGGGGGGGGTGTCACACTGTGAGCTGTCAGCTGTCATCATTCTCCTGCACCACCTGAGACAGGGCATGCCACACCCTAGCGCTCACACCTCTGTCGCCCATGGCAACTACAGGATTTTGTGTGAGTGTAACCGAGCCTGTGTGTTGTGTACAACTCTAGGGGTAATGAGGCACACACATGCATGTGAGCTCTGGTTATGGAGCTGTGGAGTTGTGGTTGCCTCAGCATTTAATTGATTAATTGTTGTAATTATTTGGGAGGGAAGGTCATCCCAGCACAGAGACTGGCTGTAAGGTCACTCTCACGCTGAAGGGACTGTCATCCTCTGGGGACCACACGGGCCATATGGGAGTGTTTGTGTGAGTGGTGGCGAGGAAGATGATCCAGCAGCATTTTGGAGAATGATTTTGTTGGTATACGTGTGTGCTAGGGAACTGCTGACTCTCTCTTCAGGTAGAATTGATAAACACAGTCAAAATGCCTCACTGGCTATTAGCATGACCTAAAAATCTACTTTTTTTTTTCAGGATTTCTTTTCACATCTTTTCATGTGTCTAGCTCACTCCAAAATCTTTCCTGCCAAACACCCTTACAAAGAGCTGGCGACTAAACACCATGAGCCAGCTTGAGGAAAATGGCTGAGCCTGTGTTTCAGTGTGTGTGTGTGTGTGTGTGTGTGTGTGTGTCTGTGTTAGCTTGTGTGTGTGTGTAGTTAGGGGACTTTCCAGTTCATGGACAGATGGAGAGACTGGGAGACAGGAGGCTTGCTGGCATGAGCTATTCGCAGGCTGGTGTGCATGTTGGTATGTGTTTGTTTGTGTGTGCGCGTGCATGTGTGGGTCCGTGTTTGTGTACATGCGCATTAACATGCAAACGTGCATATCTATTGTATAAAGTGTGTATCACATGAGGTCATGTGCATGTGTTTTTTACTTTTTGTGGTGTGTGTGTCTGTGTGTGTGTGTGTGTGTCACCGTGCAAGTGTTAAAAAATCAGTAACACCTTTCCTCGGTGTGTTCAGCACCTCTCTCCAGCTTTGACCTTGGCAGGGAGTGTGGACAGGTCACCAAACCAACTGTCTCTGTGCCTGCATGTGTGTCAGGGCACTCGGAGCTACTTAAGCCCCACAGAGAAAAGTTTTTGGTTTAAAATGACAATATGACTGTGGGCTGTTTGTGTGACCATATTTTCAGATGCTGGCTGTGGCTATGTTGTTTTTGTGATCACTTCAATGTGTGCCAAAAAAAACTGCCTCCAGCTTGGCACTTGGACATTTTTTGGTAAGTATTTAGTGAAGTGAAAATTTTCAGAATGTCCACATAATATTATTTTATTGATAACTTTAGTGGTCTCCAGTGGGCCCTCAACAAATTTAAAACATGAAGATCAGTTTTCTTGTCATATTCCAACGCACTGTACTCAACCAGTTTGGTGGCACAAGAATTCGTTTTTCAAAACTTGAAGTACCTCTCCTGAAAAAGTTTTGCTATCTCTCTTTTTTTTGTTACAGAAAATGTATCCAGTCACTGAAAGAGTCCAGTAGTGGCTTTCTATAGTAAAGCTAAAAAAAAAAGTCAGTCTAGAAATGAACGAAAAAGTCTTTTTGTTATGATGATCATAACATGGTCATAACAGTGGACACAAAATACTTATATCTCCATGTTAGTTTTAATAACGGTAACAACTACCGGGCCAGAAAAGCATGAAAAGGTAAGGTTAGTTAGTTCACCTGCCCTGAAGATACATGATATTAACTATTAACTATTATAATAACATGTCACCATTACAACAAGTCAGTTTGTGAAATTTCTTCCCTCCTAGATATTGCATGATTCTACAAAGTGATATTTTCACAAAGTGGAAGCATTTAGAAACAGCTGCCACTTGGCCATGAGGTCGAAGGTCATGTAAAGTTACAGAGCAGGTTTGCCAAGTGTTGAGGTTCCATAGTGCGTCAAAGCTGATACCGCTCCACTGACTCGGTAACTGCAGAGCTCCAAACCTTCTTTGGCATTAACATCAGTACAAAAACTGCACGCTGGGAGCTTCGTAGCATGACTTTCCATGAGCAGCTGTGTATGTGTAACATGTAGGTGGACCAGTACTTTTAATGTACATTTAAAACTGACCTTAAATACAATAACACTGACATCAATAATATATTCTAAATACATATAAAAAAGAAAAAAGGTAATAGTCTGCTGGTTTGGTAAGTAAGAAACACAGTAACATTCCTGAATGAAAGTGTCCTTCTGGCCATTCAGTTTTAAGCCCTCACCTGCTTTGATGTGGATGCTGGGGCTTCGAATCTTGCCCGCTTGGTTCTCAGCAGTGCAGAAGTATTCGTTGTCATGGATAATGCTGTTATAGGCGGAGGGGGAGAAAGGGTAGAGCTGGAGGGTGCCGTTGGCATGCACGTGGCGGATATGGGGCACGTCGTAAATGTCGTCTCCGGCAGCCAGGTACCAGCGCAGGACGGCATGGGGGGCGCCACCCGCGGGGCAGGGCAGGGACACCCCCACCGAGCTGGAGAAGGTCACCCGCTGCAGGGAGGCGTTCACAAAGTACAGCCGCGTAGAGACAACATCCTCACTGTTGACTGTTAGGATGAGAGAAGGGGAGACAGAATTAAATAGCTGATATGTGTCAGATATAGAGACAACATTCACACCCAGTATAGAATGTGCACAATCAAGGAGCAAGGAGACTGAATAAAGTTGTATAGCATGATAAACTGCAACGGACTGCCAGTGCATTAATAATGAAATATATAGTATATTACTTATACTTATTCACTTTGCAACTTAAACTTTGACTTTAAAAAAATTATAATTACAATTATTATGAAAAACTAAGCAGATAGATAGATAGATAGATAGATAGATAGATAGATAGATAGATAGATAGATAGATAGATAGATAGATAGATAGATAGATAGATAGATAGATAGATAGATAGATAGATAGATAGAGGTGCATCGTGAACATCCATGTCAAAAAACTTCCTCACTGTCTAATCTCATCCAATACGAAATCCTCTGAGATCTATAATCGAATATGTGTAAACAGGTAGTCCTTTAGAAACATGCCTCTCAACAGGAAAAAAAAATGGGTTACATAAGATGATGCCGCCACCACTGTTATCTTTTCTGGAGGGAAAAATGTATAAACATTTGTGGTGTGAAAGCTAAGTGCGGCATATGTGTATGTGTGTGCATTTATGCTGGGTAGCATAGAAATTTGCTGTATATCAATACTTTTGTGGCACAGATGAAGAGTTAAGTTTTCCTAAGGGGAAGCAGACCACCAAATATCCTCTTTCGCACAATGCCCTCGTCAGCTATAAAGCAATGAGGCATCCTTTAAGATCTCTGTTTCTCTGTGTGTTTGTTGGGACTGGGGAGAGGGGTGTAGAGGAGTGTATAGAAGTGCTGAGCTCGGCTTGGCTGGAGGCCAGGGGAAGACGCTATGCCCCAAGCCAGAGTATTTTCTTCTCAGACAATGATACTTAATTAATCCCTTTTCCTGGATTTTGTCAACAATGCCTGGATTAGCCCTGTCTCTTTAATTCTCTGTGTGCTGGGAGAAAATAGGGTGTTAGCTATCAATGGAGATATAAAGACACTATCCAATGTCATTTAGGCTCTAATTTTTACAGATCCTCTATATCAATGGATATCATTAGCAGCCAGCTATAAAATGAAACACAAAGGCTGACTAGCTGCCTTTTTAACATCTGAATGCATGGTAAGAACAAAAAGGAATGGATGTTATAAAGGCTATTTTTGTATCTTTTCTGTCTAGTATAAATAGTAACATGTAATGACATTAATAACATGACATAAATAGGATGGGTCACATGAGAAAAGGCTCAAAAGTAAAATGCAGGGATTAGCCTAAACTGACGTGAGGTGATTTTCACTCTCAATTGTCTGCTGCCTGCCACCTAATGCTCCTACCTGCCTTCCTTTCTCTTATCTGAGCGATAACTCCTCCTTTTCTTTCTGTTTCCCATCATTTCTTTCCCCCCTCCAGATACCCCTCAAAAGACATAAACCTTGTCTTTTCCTGCCACGTTAGAGAAAGGCGATGTTACGTGATTGAAATCTGTATGCCAGACACAGAGAGTTAAACCCACATAATCTCCTTTCACATTTAACACACACATAGTCTATCCACTCTGTAATCGCACTGCTGTGGGAGGCTGATGTCCGACTTCCCTCTTTTCCATGCATGTGTGGGTGTGAAGCGGAAGGGAGCCAGGCAGGAGCGCAATATTGTAGACAGGATATGGGTGGCTGGTTGGGGGAAAGGTTCTCAGGTGCAAAGGTGTTCGGATGCAACTGAGTGACCGAGCGTGCATCTCAGTGTGTGGTAAGGTGAAAGGGATAGAGAGGTTAATGTTAAATGACTGCCTCCGCTCTTGATGCCAAACTCAACCAACAGCAGAAATCTACGACCACTTGTGCATGTGCAGAGCGTGTGACTGTAAATGTATGTGTGTACGAGCACGGCAGAGAGGAGATAGTCATTGTTGGAGCAGATCCTCTCTTCAAAAATTTGAATTTAGGTCAAGTTCAATCCATGCTACCGTTTGAATCCATGTCAATCACTTTCACAGGCTGCTAGGCTTACTGATCTGCACTTTCAGCACCACGGAGAGCACCACAATGTATTTCTGGGGATAAACACAGAAGTGCTGCCATACTTGGAAAATAGGGAGAAAACTATTAGCAGGTGACACTATTTGGAAGTAAAATATTTTCATGATAAAGTACTAAGTATTGGTTAAAAAGTATTCATAATTACACAATTGTTCACTATTGCCATCATAATATTAATGTTGTCCTTCAGCTCACTTTGAGTTTACCATAGCCTACTTTGCGTGTCAGTACTTTTCTACTCACACGCCTCGCACATTGCACAATTGTAACATAGTTGTCTTTAATCTTAAAGTCTTACTAAATGAACTCAAACAGTATTTGAATTCATAGCTGCAGGGATGAAGTGATTTTTGTGGAAATGTTTGACAGTATGTGTTGCATATGTACACTATGTGGACAAAAGTACTGAGGAACCTTTACATTATCTCTACAGGAGCTACTCAGCCATGGAAACCCATGCTATAAAGTTCCTCCCCACAGAGCACCACTTTTCAACAACAGGTGCTTACTAAGCAGGACAATCCACTATCCATGAAAAACTCACAACAGAGGTTTGATCTGTCTCCCAAACTCCTGATAAAAAGCCAGTTTCAGTGCACATGAAATGTTTACAAAATATTTATATTCTCATTTAAAAGGCAGTGTCCTTAGACATGTCACTGCTGTTTAAATATTTAATACAAAAATCCCTAAAACGCAAAGACTGTTAGGCTAATATATATCACCTAAAAAATAGCTTTCTTCTTAAACTTATCAGAATATATCTGTTTGAACACATGAAGGCTATTCCATGCAGGAAATTGCAAGAAAACTGAATATTTTATACAACAGTGTGTATTTCTACTTTCACAGAAAAGAAAAAACTGGCTCTAACCAAAGCCAAGAAAAAGCACAGCAAAGCAAGAGAGCAAGTACAACTTGTTCTGAGAATCAAGAAACTCACACATCCTCAAATGTGAGATTCATTGTATAGTACCTGCAAAAAAAAAAAAAAAAAAAAAAAATCAACAGTGAAAGACAACTCTAGGTTTGTGGCCTTGTAGACAGAGGCCATATGAGGCTGGCCACTAAATGGAAAAGATTAGGATGAGTGAATGAATTTGGATCTAAAAATGAGGTGTAGAACAAATAAAAGATGCTGGAAGATTGACTGCCATGTAAAACAGTTTTTGTAAAGGCTAAAAGAGATCTAAATGACTGGAAGACTATTCCTCCATTTTGAAATGCCACGCCTAACCTTGTCAACACTGTTTGTATAAAGTCCCTAAACTCCTATGACTGCTGTAGTAGAGCTGTTTCACTGAGCTTCACCTCTACACCAACAAATTACAGCTTGGTGGCCTTCAGGAAAAACTCTAGTATTCAAGTTGCTTTAAATATAATAATTCTAAGTGTCATTTGGCATTGCAATAACTTGGTATTGGCAGCAGTGGGCACCAAGAGAGAACAGTCCTGATTGAAAGAAAGCAACAATGCCAGATAAGGGCAGTGGCACTGGTGCATATCACAAAAAATCAAAGGAGACAAACAGTTTGTGCCCTGCTTCATTTCATTTTGTTTTTTTCTTGCTCTTTAGTTTTGTTGTTGTTGTTTTTATTAATATTATTGCCGTTTACTTTTGCTTTCAAATATTGGTTATTTAATTTTAAGCATTTTAAGCACCAAAACTTTGCTGGACTTTCACAAAGATGATGATATAGAATACAATATGAGTTGGAATCTATAACCTTTCTTTCTGTTCAGTATATTAATTTGCTAAAAATAGATAGATAGATAGATCGATAGATAGATAGATAGATAGATAGATAGATAGATACCCAAACTGCCAACAGGTATACTCTCATATAGTGGTGGTTTTCTTTGATTGCTGTATTTGAATCATTTCTAAAGGGTCAAAGAGGTAAAATTTTCAAAAATAATAAATGATAAATGAACACATGAAATGAGCTTCCTGAACCCCAGGCAGTGAAGCTCTGATACAAGATATCCTGTTCAAGTATAAACCAACCTTAAAAAATTTAAATCATGATGAATCAACAAAGATGGCTTAATTTTTTTTTAAACAACTCACTTAAATTTAGAGGGAAAACCTCTTAAAATTAGTAGCATAGGATGAACGGGCTAATTGTTTTATTCTATGGTATAAATCCAGGTCACTGAGTTCACACACATTCATGCACACGTGCAAAAACACATGAAAGCAAGCCCAGGCCTTCACTGCAAAAATGACAGCCTCCAGCAGAAAAGACCATCAAGATGATAGTGGCAACCAAGGGTCTTATGGCAGTAATGGTTTAAAGCTTAGTACAGAACAGCAAAAACATACAAATAATAGCTGCCAAAATGAAGCATCTGCTTTAACCCTGGAGAACCAATGGGGTCAGAGCCGACCCCATTGGTTTTCTAGGGAAACCCTGGGGTCAAATTTGACCCCATGGGTTCTCCAGGGTTAAACTTATCAAAAGTAACTCTGTACTGGTCATGGGTATCACACAGATACATTATACATATGGCGAAGAGCTCTTGTTTGCTGTTGGGCAATAGTAAAGTCTTCCCTGGAGACTTGACCTCTTTAGGATATCTGACAGGTGAGATGTTCAAATTGGACAGGAATTACAGGAATTATTGTGATCTAAACAAATAGCAGTTAGCTGAATTATACTGCACAATCCATGACATACTGTATACTAACTTCCAATTCAAAGCTTCAATGAAATGTCAATGAAATGCAGACAACCACTGGAAAACTAAAGAAAAATATCTTTCTATCAAATATTATAACAAACTGTTAATAATTTGTGTAAAGTGACATATAAAAACATGGGGTACAATAATCTTGCTTTTCCTCTTTATTTGGGTAATATCTAACCTCAGATGTTATCTGAGTCCTTTCACTGCCCCAGGCTCTCTTTTTCTTTTTCCCAAGCAGAGGAATAAGGAGCCAGGAAGCAGCACTCATTCATTCATGAACAGTATTTTGATTTTCTTCTTCAAGCCTCGATGCACTGATTACAATGAAGAAGGTCAAAGTGATTTTGGGTGAAAAATCTTTCCTGCTGGATGAACCCTTCAATATTTTCCTCATTTGTTCTCTCCTCTTGCCCCCTTTTTAAATTCTTACTTTTCTTTTTGTCCATGTATCCCTTTTGATGCTTCTTTTTAACTCCAGTCCATCTCAGCAATAGACTTAAATACATTTTGCACATTCCTTCCATGCTTTTGCAGTGGATCTAAAACTGGTGTATGAATATGTATGCTGGAGAAGCAAGAATATTGCCTATGGTGAACCGCTATGCATAATGCAGCCTTTTCTGTCTCGTCTACATTTATTCAGACACACACATTCATACCATCACGTGCACAGAGAAACAGGGCTATAAATTCCTCCTTCTCCCTCCCTCTTTAACTCTTTCTCCCCATAAAACAGACACACGCAGAGTCACATAAATACATTCTTAATTGCAAGTAGATTTTCAATATTGCGATCCATGCAGCACTACAGATAACGGCCCACAAAACCCATTCAGGTCAAATAATAGCCAAAGCAAGTCTTTGCAGTGATAATACATGCAAAAAGCAAAACATAAAAGACATAAGATATGATCATGTTTGATGGAGGTCTCGTTTAGATTAAGATATCCATTATTGCTGCATGGCAATGTGTCAGTATTAACAGTGGCTCATATAGTTTCATTAAACATTGCAGTTAAAAAAAGAAAGAAAAATTCTGGATTGAATAGGTGGTGTGTGTGTGTGTGTGTGTGTGTGTGTGTGTGTGTGTGTGTGTGTGTGTGTGTGTGTGTGTGTGTGTGCTGAGGTGCAGGGTGGGGGTGGGGGGTTAAAGCCCTGCATACAGCTTATGCAGTGTCAGTGAAATATTAGGCAGCCATTTCGGTATTTGAAAATTCACATCTCACACTTCAAAAAGATGATTTCCGCTGTTGAAGCGAGTGTCAGAGTTGTGGTGATTTTTTTTCTCCTCTCCCTCAGACACAGGACCATAAGTTGTTTGATAGTAAGCAGAACACAAGAGAGAGGCGGAGTGAAAGAGAGTTGATTGTTACCATGGACTGTGGTAGTTTCACTGCTTTTTTGGGGTTGGGGCTTACTTATGTCCTAAGACATGAGACATGGCTTTCTGTGGGAGAAACGGGCTACCGGACACTACTTTGAGCAACCTGTGTAAGCCGTCAAAGTCGATCTCTGTGTGACTTGTTTACTTAAAAAAAGACCCTCATCATCCTTAACAGAAAGCAAAAATCACGGAAATCGTTTCGATTAGAGTCCAGACCTCACTTGTTGTAATGCTGAAACTATCATCTCGCACCAACTTGTCGACGAGGTTCATGTGTTTCAAAATACACAAAATGGCACAATGTTCAGACTGAATATGAGGCCGAATGGCTCGTTCGGATGGACGTGAGCAGAGCGACATTTGAAAGTGAAACAGCCAAATATGACACGCAGTCCTACAGCTTTAAACTGTTGAACCGTGTGTCTCCGACAACACTTTAAAGTTGTGTAGGCAGAGCCGGGAAAATTAGACGCGGAGCTCTCAAGTGTGACTTGGAAGAATTTAAGTGATATTTGACATGTGCGTCGCAGATAGACTGGAAAGTGAATTCCGGCCATATAATTAAATCCAGTCGGGCAGGACTGCAATAACCTCTGATGTTGTGTTTAGAGGGGTTTAAAAAAACAGAAGGCGTGCCAAAGGAGAAGGTCACCTTTGAATGTCCTTCATTACCACGATTCTGGAATTTTATATATATATGTGTGTGTGTGTGTGTGTGTGTGTGTATGTGTGTGTGTGTGTAAAAGTGAAAAAATCAATCGATAAATTAAAAAAACAGAGAATAAACAACTCCAGAGATGGTGTCTTACTTCTATCAGCCGCTAAGTTTTCCCGTCCAGAAACAATACATCCGAGTCCATCGTGCGGGTGTAG
The DNA here is from genome assembly GCF_056152115.1 of Neolamprologus brichardi. Taxonomy (NCBI): domain Eukaryota; kingdom Metazoa; phylum Chordata; class Actinopteri; order Cichliformes; family Cichlidae; genus Neolamprologus; species Neolamprologus brichardi. Next base: position 22,691,860 of record NC_142117.1, on the reverse strand, counting down.
CCGAGAAGCCACCAGAGTCTGACTCATACCGCAATTACAGGGCTCCCCCTCCAAGCACTTCTCCACTAGTCGGTGACTGTTTTGTTTCCAAATTTACACACAGCCCCGCGGTGTGCGCACATCAGCGGGTCAGGCCACTCTCAAGAATATGAAGGTGTCCCAAAGGAAGGCGAGAACACTGACAGGTGATCCTCTAGCAGATACCCTGAGGAGATACCCAAACTACTCTCCATACTTAACTTGTGTCGAAACACTCTTTATATGTCGTACACCAAGTCAGAATGTAAAGACAGTAAAAGTGTGGCATCATTTAATATCACAGTGCTCAGACACAGAGCAGATAGGGACACACTGCATTCGAGTCTCAAGGTTAAGAAAGAGAAACACACACGTTTAAATAAAGTTCTGAAATAATATATAAGTCAACGTGTTTTGTAGCTATGTGGGAGGAACAGCATGATGCAGACGTTTAATTTTACGTGTGTGTTGCAGGAGGCCTGTCGACCAAAACTGGATAAAACCGGAATGATGTTAATTGATGAAATAATTATAGCAAGAGCTTAGTCCGCGTCCATGTCGATCACCACATGGCGTTTTCCTTGAAAATTGTATAAATACTGATCGAAATTCCTCGAATTCCACTCTGTACCGTGTGCCCCATTTCTAACAGTTTTTTTAAAAATGTATTAATTGCAATAATGGCTTCCCTTTTCCAGTTTCCCGGGCCCTATTATGGCCTGTCAGGCCTGACAGAAGATTCCCCCACAGCCCTCAGCTGTGTTTGTCTCAATCTTATTTCCATAAAATGACAAGCAGCCTCCCAAATCATGACAAAGAAGAATGGCTGTACTCCCCCTCCCTCTTCTGCCTCTGTGCCCCCCATCCATCCATCCATCCATGCATCTATCTATCTGTCTATCCTTGTTCTCTCCCCCTGCTCTCCGCACTCATGGGTGCAGGTGTGCTGGGGGGGACGCCAAACCAACAGTCAAGAATGACTGAATGAATGTTTAATTAATGAAAGAAAGAAACGATAAAGTTAAACATCTCACAAAATATCATAACACATAGCGAATCCTCATAATCATGTTTATAAAAAATAAAAAAAGACAAATTGTGTGTCATTCTAGGAGGCGCGGCCGAACCAGCAAAATACGCAGTACTAATGCATATGCATGTATGATAATAGACCTACCCTTTCCCTTATTTTATAAAAATCAAACATATATAAAACACTCAGCGGCCCCATAAAACAACAAATCACTGTTGGATCGTGCAAAACGATGGGAACATGGCGTAGGAAAAACAACGGAAAAATTGAAGTTTGTTTTCCACCGCGTTATCTACATCTCTCCCATCTCAAGCACTCTTTCCGCTCCAGTGGCTGTTTGCAGCCCCCAACCCTTCCTCCCCTCCCCTCCACCATACACACAGACACACACTCACATCTCGTTCAGTCACGGGACAGGGCGATGTACAGTCTGTATAATCGAAATAGACCCTGTAATCCAATTACATATAACAAAAACAGCACAGAAGCCCTCGCCGCAGCTGCAGCCTGAAAGAGGGCACTGCCAAGGCCAATCATGGCGACTGGCATGAGCATGAAACAGGCGCACTGCCCACAGTTATAAAGACATTTTTGCAACTTCTCTCTAATTTGTGAGATTAAAATGGTTTAGAATCACGTGTATTCGGTTACAGACCTGTGCGTAAAGGAACGAAAGAACATTTAGTGTAAACACTAAACACATTATTTCATTGTGTGGCTTTCACGAAGTGTTTGGAAATTAGTAGACAGGCAACAGAAGATTTTTTAAATTTAAAGGGAAAAAATGAATCATTACTTCGCATCTGCAGTCTTTAGAGCGAAGCCAATCAGTGAAATCTGGTGCCACAGAAAATGGTGGATGAATAATTAGACCAGGGGTGATAACAACCGAGCCTGCACACGCTGACACTCCTATATTTTGCCAAAGAAAATAAACGCTAATATATGGCATCGTATTTTAATTATCCAACTGGGGCAAATTATCTGCAAATTAAAGGCCAGTGGTCAATACCCAGTTCACACGTCTATCATAAAATGTATTGACCCTTGTTTCCTCGCACCCGCATCCAATCAGCACACAACGATGTTTATGCAATAGTTCAGTGTTCATTCAAAAAGAAACTGAGAAAAAAGATTCTTTAACCTCTAGGGACCCCCTTCTTCCTCCCTCCCATGTCACCTAAGCTCCCTGTGTGCGCATTTTCGCGCACACAAACTCACACCCTATCATCTTATTTGTGCTTCGACGGGACAGCAAAAGAAAAGTCAGCAAATATATTAAACTCCTCTGCCTCCTTGGACTTTTGCGAGTAAACAGTCTACAACTGTGTCCAGCAGCAGCGCTCGAGGTCGCCCCTTTATCCGTGCGCGCGCCTGCAGATCCTTATCAGCCTCTCCTCCTATTCAACAGCCTCCATATTCACGACACCTCCACATATTCATCATGCAAAATGCAAATGCCGTTATCTTTCTCATCTCAACGAAAGGCAGTGTTCACTTCAGAGATCTTTGTGCTTTTTCTTTACTGTCACCCGACGGCAGGGCATGTTGATTTTATTCTCCGAATGAACCAAATTTTTTTTATCATTTTAATAATATCATCAGATAATCACAGTGAGGACGTGCGATGAATCAGCCATCATGTTCTCTTCCAAAAATCATGGCTGCTCAGGAAAGCATCTTCGCCAAACATAAAAAAAAGTTACAATTCTTCCTCTAACGGTAATTTTGGAGTTTGAGTCATTCGTATTAGACGTTAATTCGTTTAGTCCAGCACAATTCATCACCCGGACAACGTAACAAACATGCACAGACAACTTCAGCATTGCACTGGTAAGGGGGCAACATGCAGATGAGCAACACTTGAAGAGACACAATTCAAGCCTACCTTCTTGCAAAGAATACAGCAGAAGTAAAGTTACAAGCCACATGCCATTAAAAGCAGTTATATTTCACAGGAATTTTGTGCAGTCCCCAAGAAGAGTGCACGGCGCAGCGGTCGGCCAGGCGAGGCTCCGTGCTGGACTGGTTCTGCTGATGCTCCCCGGCAGTCTCTCCAGCCCTGGTCCCACACTCTCCAGCGCCGAGAAAGAGGCAGCGGAGAAAGTACCGCCTCTGTTCCCTGTACTCTCCTCCCCTTACCGGGACAGGCTGCCGTTGCCCCACCCCCGGTATCCTAATGATGCGCCGTGGTGGAGAGGTGAGCCATAAGTACTAAATGGGGACCAAACGAAAACCACTGGCACCGCTGTATTACGCGCACTGAATAGATTCTTTAATCCGGTGATGGGATGGAGCTCCAAGTGCAAATTTCAAAATTCCCCGACATACAAGTCATTCAAATTTGGTTTTCAGGCAAGGGACTTCAAATAGAAATGAAAATGCTCGTGATTTCCCATGCAAATCAGCCTAAGAATTTCCATAAATCGATTTTTTTTGTCGTTACACTGGTGCACTTAGAAAGTAAAAGTAAATTCTCCACAGGATCAGTTGTGGCATTGGGGAAACAGAAAACTCCATTGGCAAGTGCAAATTCCACACCCGGAGGAGGAAAAACAGAACAGAGAAGCTGCAGCCTCCATATCCTTCTAGAGGAAAGTGGGAATGATATGCGCTGCGCACCTGCATGTAGCTACCAACAGTGGTGGCGCTGAAGTCACATTTGATACTGAACAGCAGACTGATATTATCTACACCACACCTCACCACAGCGTTGATGGATATCTCATTAAAAAACAAATCTGTGTACGTGCGCCTTTCTCTCACTGTAACACTCAGACACACTGAGGAGCTGCACTTGAAGTTGGTGTTATTGGTTTGTGACAACAGGTGTTTCTGAAAGAGGGGTCCAATACTTTCATCTATCTTAACTACAGCTATTAAGCTGATGTATTTACCAAGCCATTTAAATGGCATGGTAGCAAAAAAAAAAGTTGTGAAAAAAGTTGTGACCAGGGAATGTTTACCACTGTGTTGCATCACCTCTTCTTTCAACAACAATCTCTAACTGAGGAGACCATCTGACGCAGTTATGAAAGTGAAATGTTTTCACATTCTTGCTTGATGTAGCTCAACAGTTTGGGGCCTCTGTGGTATTTTCTTTTCATATTTTTAGCAGTTTTCAGCTGAACAGCTACAGTCAGAGCGGTTCAGCTGTCTGATTCTTCTGTTAAGAAGCCAATTTGTTTAGCATTGTCTTAACCTGGATGGATGAATAGCATTTATATAACACCCTACATTCATGTGTGTGTGTGTGTGTGTGTGTGTGTGTGTGTGTAATTTATTGTTACTTTTTCCCTGTAACACTGTAACAATAAAATAACAGTTTAAAGATACACATGTATTTAAACTGTGGTATTCCAGAGGTGATGGTTTATATGTGTATTAAATACTGTTTGTTTAACTGAAATAAAGTAAAATCTTTAACTCTGAGATCTTATCTCATTTCCTTTTGTATTTGACTAAACATAGACACTATAAAGACACCAACTTTTTGGCCATCAAAAAACTGCACAAAAGTAACTTTTGTGTACTTTTACAGATTATAACTGTAGAAATACAAAACTATTTTACTGTCTGTATGTCTCTGACAGGCCTAAAATTCTTGTCCATTCAGTACTGGTTTCTGGCCTTGCTGCTTGCATTCAGTGACATCTCTGGATTGTCTGAATATTTTTATGATAATTAATGGAAATGATGAAGTGCCAGCATTCATTCCCATTTTATATTAACATGTGTTGTTCTTAAATTGTTCAACTATTTACCCAGGCAGTGATTCACAGAGCATTGTGCCCCTCACCATCTGTATTTGTGAAAGACTCTGGATTTAACCTCACTATTCATGAGACATCGATATCTTCAAATTCAAAAACTGTTTTTTAGAAAAAGGAAAGTTCTTAGTTTCAACATTTGATGTCACCTCTTTCCAATTTTCAGTTGAACATGGGGTTTAAATGATTTGTAAATGATTAACTTCTACTTTTATTAACATTTTAGCTACACTTTTTGTAAAACAGGGTTGTATTTTGTCATATTAAAATCACAAGTAAAACAGAATTATTGTTGCACTGGTCGTGGGAAGGTGGCTGGTTCAATCCATGGCTCCTCTACACTGCATGTCAAAGTATGTGTCATTGGGAAAGACACTGAACACAACCACTGCCCCTCAATGTTTTGCTCCAAAGAAAACTAAAAAATGTTATATAAATACAGCCCATTTCAAAAATACGATTACCATTGTTCAGTATTGGTAATCGTATTTTATGACTTCACACTACTTTCACCAGCAGATATGAAAAAGGATAAAGCCGTGTAAGACATTTTGCAGTTACAAAACCATGTTTTGCATAAATTTACACTGAAGCTCAGCACAACCTAAACATACAGCGTCAGAAATTTGGTTGTCCAATTGACAGGGGATTTCTTTAAATCACCCCGTAGTTCGTCAGCTAAGACACCTGAGTTAGAAAACACAAACACTGCAGTTGTCTTTCACTCGCGAGGGCAGTCATGGACGCACGACCTGCGTCTCATCACTGTCTGCGTGCTTTATTTATACTTGTCTGTGTGTGTGTGTGTGTGTGTGTGTACAAAGAGGTTCCCCTTTTTCTAAATCTGCATGTTCTTACAGAAAGAGGAAGCTGTAAGTTGTTTATCACAGAAGAGTTCATGTCAAAAGTCACGTAGAAATTTGCTTAGTTGAAAATAAAAGAATACATTTCATGAAGCTGATCACATTATATAAAAACAATTTCCCTTTCCCTCCTGTAGATCAAAAAATGAAATGTACAAGTCATCAGTAAGTAACTACTTGTCTTTCACATTTTCAGTTACTACATAATTTGTTGGTTGCACTTCATCTTCATTTAACAAATAGGAAAAGAAGTCTTCATGATCTTCATCGGTTTGTGGTACATCTGCGTATGCTGTGAGTGATAAACTTATCATCTGTGAAATTACAGCTTTTAAACAAGGTATAACACAAGTGAAGAAAAGCAAAATAAAATAAAATAAAATAAAACCAGGAAAACTCCAACGCCGATCAACAGTCTCTTTAGAATCTGAAGCCATGTTTAAAGAATGCACATTATCTGGTATGTAGGTGCAGCACATGGTGTTGAATAAGACACACAATCCTCCTTTCTCAGCCAGGATCATGTCCAGTGCTACACAATGTTGCATTACAGCAATTTTGAGAGCGTCTATTTCTTGGTTTTGTCCCTCGTTGACCTTGCAGGATGCATTGAGGAACAATCCTATAGTCCAGTGTCTCACTTCCGAGAGCATGTTTTCCGACTCCTGTCCATGGGAAGAATGAGTTGAGTACCTTTTGTCCAGTTGTCCAGAGTTGAATTCTTCAGGTACGTTGGTTCCCCAGATTGAGTCATGTGGTCTGACTGTTGAAGTTGAGCGTTTCTTTCTGGATGAGGATGTTGATGTTGATGTACACTTTACACAAGTCATTCTGAAGGTGTGATCAGAGATCAGAATTAGTGCACATGTTCCAGTATGTGTCCCATATATGGTTAAGTGTGTTAATATGCTCGGCATGTGCGAGCAGACATAACAGTCTTTCTCTGTGGTCCTGTTAAACACGTATCTGTATCAGGCATTGTTCGTCCAAGGATGGATGTGGTCTTGTGTCATGTCTATTAGGTGGAAGTTGTCGTGCGTCCATCTTCTCAGTCTGCCTCATGGCTCAGCTGCTGTTGGCATCAGCTGGGGTCCTGTAAGGGTGAGCTTTGCAGTTAAGGTAACCAGGAGGGTTCCCCTTCCCATGGTTGCACATAGGTCCATCACACCCGCACCTGGCTGCCCTAAAGTTGATCGGATGGAGATTGGAGTGCGGGCTTACCCTACGGGGGCCCAATCTTCACTCCCCCCCTCACCCCCGAAGCAGCCAAACGTGGGTGAGACTTCCCTAATGTGCTTCCTCCTTGGTGTCGGGGCTTCCCGGGACCTCAACCTTTTTGCAGTGGCTCTGATGTATCCAGGATGGTCTCTCTGCAATTTTACAGGCTGTGGGTGTGGTCAATAACACTTGATAGGGACCCTCCCAACGAGGCAAGCTCCAATTTCTCCTCTGGAGCACCCGTATTAGGACCCAATCGCCTGGTTTCAACCTGCAAGAGACTGGAGAAGAGTCGTACGGCAGTTTATTGTTCAAAACAATATCCTTATTTTCTAGTAGTTTTGCCATCCATTCTGCCAGAGTTGTTTCTCTGACAGATTTGTCTAGAGGTTCACTTGTCACTGGTAGTGGAAAAGGTCTGCCATGAACAGCCTCAAATGGTGTAAGTTATTGAGAGCCTTGTGTTAATCTCATCCACATTTTTACTAGGCCTATGCATTCAGGCCACGGTCTTCCTGTTTCCTCCATGCATTTTCTGAGTCTCTGTTTTATGGTGCCGTTAGTTCTCTCCACTAACCCTGTACTTTGTGGGTGATAAGCACAATGTTTTCTTATACTGAATCCTAGTGCTTCAGAGACTTTACTAATCACATCATTGACAAAATGTGTCCCATTATCTGATCTTATCAGAGTAGGGATGCCATATGTTGGGATGAAATGGTTACATAGACATTTTGCCACTGCAATTGCATCTGCTTTTTTCACTGGATAAATCTCTGGCCATTTTGAGAATCAACTATAATCACTAGAGCGTATTTTGAGCCTTGACTTTCACTTAATTCAATAAAGTCCATGTGAATGGTGTGAAATGGATGAGGTGGTGTGGGGAAATGTCCTCTTTTTGGCCTTTGATTGCCTTGTGAATTGTGTTTTTGACAGATCATGCATGTTCTCACAAATTCCTTTGCTGAAGTTTCGAAATTTAAAGTGTAAAAGTGTGTATTAATGATCTGTATCATCCCCGCTGATGACACATGGGTCACCCCATGGGTCACTAATGCTGCTGTTCTGTGTAGAGACTTAGGGAGTACTGGTTTTCCCTCACAAGTCATTAGATCATCATTTAGCTGTGCTCCACACTTTAACCATTTCTTCTGTTCTGTAGTTGGTGCAGCTTTCTGTTCATCTTTAAGTACGTCAAGTGGAATTTGCATGGTGGATGCAGACATTAATGTGTCTACAGTTTGTTGCGCGGCTAACTTAGCTGATTGATCTGCAAAGTTATTACCTTTAGTTATTTCTGATTCATCTTTCTGATGTGCAGCACATTTGCATAATGCTAACTGTTTTGGCAATATTATTACATCTAATACTGTTTTCAGAAGATTTCCATGTTGTACTGGGTGTCCAGTAGATGTAATCATTCCTCTGTTCTGCCTAATTCTTGCAAAGTGATGTACTGCTGAAAAAACATACTGACTGTATATATTTATATCTTGGTCTGCGTGCAATTCACATGCATGTATTACTGCTTTGAGTTCTGCACTTTGAGCTGAGTATGAGGATGTGAGCGGTTTTGCTTTTATGACTCTGTCTGCTGTAGTTACTGCATAACCTACACAGTTTTGTCCTAGGCAAAAATGTCAGCGAAACCGGGTTGTGGTGTGCTGTGAATGTCAGCACGTGGCTTTGTTTCCTCGTCTAATTTTTTCATACAGCAGTGTGGATGACCTTCTTCGGGTGAGGCCAAAAGTTTGCTCGGGTTCGGCTGACCACACTTCTCAATTTTAATGTGTGATTGCGACAGTAAGATTCCAACATATGAGAGTTGTCTCGCATGTGTGAGGTAGGACAGATTGGCTTGGAGTAAAGTTGAAATCACTGCGTGGGGTACTCTGATGATCAGAGTGTGCCCTAAAACAATGTCAGCTGACTTTGTTACTGCCTCTGCTGCGGCTGCACAGGTTTGCACACATCTAGGCAGCCCTGACGCAACAGAGTCTAATTTGCACGAGTAAAATGCAAGCGGGTGTTGTTTTTCTCCAAATGCCTGTGTTAACACTGCTTTCATGTAACCTGCTCCTCCATCTACATGTAAGTAGAAAGGCTTATCATAGTCAGGCAGTGCTAAAACAGTATTTGTCTGTAATGCTAGTTTCAAGTTACTGAATGCTTCTTCTTCTTCTTTTGTAGAAGCAACACTACATTTTTATTTAAAGCATTTTAGGTCATTTCTATTTTTTCCAAAGAATTCACACATCTCACATATTTCAAACTTTTAAGTTAGGATTTTTTTTTTTTTTAAACTTTGCATTGCTCCCAGCTCACAGCTCTAAAACTAGGCATTTGTAAATCATATGCCTAATCACTATGTGTCACTGTGATCCACAAGTATGGTCACAAATTTGTTTCCAAACCAACAAAATAATCAAACAAAAACAAAAAACATACATGAGTCAGGACACAAAAAGAAAAAGAAAAAATGCTGCCAGAAACAAAGCAGAAGTGTGAGGAAAAAAACTGAGCTCACAGACAGCTGCATGTGTGAGCTTTTAATATCATGCAGCTTCTGCTCTAAAAAATAAAAAATAAAAAAAATGTGCAACTTGTTCATTAACTTGGTAGTGTCCACATATTTAATTCAACTTCTCAATCCTGCAGCTTTAGCTGTTGTATACAGGGTTTAGCTTATTAGTTGTTATTATAGGTTTGCTCTATATCTCAGCAAAGTCTCATCTAGGATGACAGGTTTTCAAGCAGGTCAAGTGCCTCTATGCACTTAATTAGTTTAGATATTTTCTTCGTTTTCTTCATCTCATATGTCATTGTACTGAGTCTGAGCAACCTTAAGCGTGATTCAGACTACTTCTTAACAATTATCCACCTCACATCATAACTGACTAAGGTGCCTCTTATTATCAATATTATGTCATTACTAATGTTATCATCTTTATATATATATATATATATATATATATATATATATATATATATATATATATATATATATATATATAACAGCAATAGTATATTACAATATTTATTAGTGTATACCACTATACTACTAATACACACTAATATACAACAACTTATTATAATATTTCATTTATATATTATTATGTATCCATCAAGGGCTGCAGGTGATCTGCAGTTTCACCCTTTCCCAAGCTGGAGACACTTAACTTTTCACACACTTTTCTTGGCTAAACAATGACACAGCCTTAATATACCTTATGCATCTCTCTATTTTATTTAATATGTTTTCGTGTGAATTATCTGCTTTCATTCATTCTAATCATTCCGGGCATGGTTGTCATCCCAACTATGTTTCATTATTAATACCAATTTACAGGTTGCTATCCTTCCTATTATTAGTTTGAATATGTTAGAGATAAGTTCTAATTTAATTTAGCCTCTTGTTTATTCCACTTTATTCCTCTTGTATTTATATGTATTCAGTTGGGTCTGTATCCAGCCCTTTTTAAACTTCTACTTTGATCTCTAATTTCTCACTTCGTTAGGGATTATTATGTTTATCCTGATATGGGTGAGTGTATGATGGGTGGTGCTGCAGCTGCGGCTGCAGGAACGGGTGGTGGATTAATAAAAGGATTGCGAGGACTGCACAGTGTCTCGTCTTCTTGTTTTACTAAACTGGCAGTTAAGTTCTGTTTTTCTGACTGTTTATCTTTTTTCTCTTGTTTTTTCTTTTTGTTTTCCATCTCGCCTAACTGCTTTTTTTTAAAGAGCCTCCCTCAGATGTGTTAATGCTGAGGGGCTGCATTTTCTTATTCTAAGAACTCTGAGCTGAGGTTCCCCTTTTCTAAATCTGCATGTTCTTACAGAAAGAGGAAGCTGTAAGTTGTTTATCACAGAAGAGTTCATGTCAAAAGTCATGTAGACATTTGCTTAGTTGAAAATAAAAGAATACATTTCATGAAGCTGATCACATTATATAAAAACAATTTCCCTTTGACACCAATTAAATGGATCCTCTGCTGATGTAGTGTCACATGCACTGACTGATTTACTGATAAGTGTTATTCATGTTTTGAACCACATTGATATTCTTAAAAAAATGTTCAAAATAATTTTAGGCCATTATGTATTTAACCCTGTAACAATAATAATACTTAAAAAATGATACCAATATGCATTCTCATACAAGATTTACTTCATCACCTGACTAGTCAGCACAAGCTTGGCTTACTGTTGTTTACCCATTTCAGACCAACCACAGAGGCCCCACTTGAGTCCACTCAGTTGTCTTACTCATCTAACATCAATCACCTTCTACTTGACATGAAGAACTCCCTTCTAACCTCTGCCATCACTCTTTCTGTGTCTCTCAGTGGTGCAATGTGATGTTCTGAGTGTCTTAACCAAAAGCAGTGCTACTTGTGGAAGCTGAGGAAAGCTGTGGCCTCTCTCCCTCCCACTGAAGAGCCGCTGTAGTGTGGCAGGCAAGGAAGCACACTGTGCCTCCACTCTCTGTTATGTAACAGGTGGAAACACACACCCACACAACCTGTCTCTCTCTCACACACAGACCCACAAATATGAACACACAAACACCACACAACAAGAAGGAATTTTTGTTGAGAGCGCACAGTGGCACTTTTATTTCACATTCTGTGTATCCCGATATGTCCTTATGTGAGTACATTTTCAGCTTTATGCATTTCGCTAGTTGAACATTTACAGCCTAGAGTGCACTGTGAGTGAGATGGGCTCGCTTGTTGAGAAATCCGACAGCCCTCAGAAAACATGATCTGCCTCTGGATCATGTATTCTGAGCCTCAATACTCCTGCTGTCCTAAACCAGCACCTAACACATTAACACTTCAACTAAGCTTTTTGTACACACGTCTCACCCAGCTGCCCTATCCTAACATTTCAAGTCTCCGCCAGGACTTCAAAAGGCAGTGTGGCAAGCTAGTTAAGGGGCTGATGTGAGCTGGCCTGACAACACCAAGCAGGTTATACTGTATGTCAGCCAGTGATCATCATGGAGACTGACAGGCTGAGGCGGGCCAGCCAGGCCAGAGAAAAAGCAAGCAGCTCCCTGACAGCTCTAGTGGCTGTCACTGTGGACAGGATCCAGGACAGGCTGCCACCACACCGTTAAAAACCACAGCAGAATGTGACTCATCTCCATCACTCCTCCATCGCTGCCCGGAGATAGGGAAGAAAATGGGAAGCAAGTGTATTAAGAGAAAGAGAAGAAGAGAGTTTGGGCGAGGAGGGTGGAAGAGAAACAGAGAAGGCTGAGGGAGGGGCAAGGTGCAGACAGAGAGTGAGGCAGATGAGTTAATGTCGATGTTAATGTTAATGTTCAGACAATCACAGCTCCCCTCAGGCCCTGACTACATGCTAGGATCATATTAGCGTTAATGTATCCAGTATTAATGCACAGCCCCTCAGCGCAATGAAACCTTAGAAAGGCTAGAATTAAGAAGGGAAGAGGGTACATGGTATTGCTGCTTAAGCCTGATGCAAGGTCACAGGGATCAAAATGAGCAGAACTGCAGGAAAACAGATGATGGGGTTAAATTATGTTTTGAGGATCAGGGAAAAGCTGCATTTGGTCATTTGTTGATGGGTCAGTTGAAGGAGTTATCCTTTAGAAGAGTGAAAATAGAATTTAAAAATACCAAAACTACAGTTTACATTAAGAGGCAGTTCAGAATATGGTCAAAGTTAACGGGCGTGCCAGAGCAGGATAACTGGATCTGCATGCATTTTTTTGTGTGAACAAGCCTCTGCATTAGGCTAATATGAATCACACACCACCATGCTGCAGTACATTAATAGGAAGCTGCCAACCAATGGAGTGTATTTGCCTTAAACCGAGCATGCGTGATTGTTGTAGCAGATGCGTTAAAGTGTATCAGCACATCAGAGGATGTGTGCGTACGTGACCATGTGTCTGCATGACGGGAAAGCACAGGACATAGAATTCTGGCTGCCATCCTACCGTACCGCGCTTGCATTGCTAAGTGTTTGCATGAGTGTGAATGTGCGTGCACGTGTGTGTGTGTTTGCATGCGAGCACATGCGCATGCACAAAATACACCAAGGGGTGCTAATTTATTCAAATGAGCTGGGGAGGATAACGAGACGATAGGGTGCAGGGCGGAGGACGTGTATGTGCTATAAGGGGGGACAACTTCTTTGGCTGGTGGTTCATCTCTTCAGCCCCCACCCCTCATCCACCCACTTGTTTTTTTAGGTTTGCAAATGAGACTATTTGCCTGGCTGAGACAGAGGAAGGCAAGAAAGATGGTCGGGAAAAAAGGGAGAGACAAATATCGGAGACGTGGAACGTTGCGATTCTGAAGCAGACGGAACGCCTTCAGACAGAAACATACTGTGCGAGGGCGATACCACCACTTTCAAGATGGCTGCCGCTGGAGCTGTCCTCTGTGGGAGCAACCCAGAGACCGACTACTCTTGCTCCATAGCGGGTGACATACAAACACATTTACTAGCTTTGCGTTCTGGAAGCTTAAAAAGAAAGAAATTTGCATAGCTCGGTAAAGGATTAACATCATCATTTGAAATTGAATACATTAAATACTTCAGAAAGTCAGCTTTAACAGAGATATTGATCAGAGATATCTAGTGACACCCAGTGGTCACAATTAAAGGTGTTATCTTTAGAAGATCATATACTGCTCTATTACCTGTATAGGCTGCTACCAGCAAACAGTATAGGACCAAACTAGTAAGTGACTCCTCAAGATGTTGGTCCACAGATCAATAACATGTGGCTCAGTGATCCATGCTTTTGGTTACGCTTACTGTACAAAAATGTAGTTATTTAAACAGTTTAAAAAGTAGTTACTCTAATTTAAATTAGCAAATTTTAAAGTAGCAAAATTTTAATTATGGCAAACATTAAAGACACTAGTATTCACATACTGCTTTTATAGTTTTACTGACAATTTAAAGCTCGTAAACTACAAGCCACATTTCTCCATTCACATACATATTCATATGGTAGTTTAATAATTTCAGATACTTTATTTATCCAAATCACTCAATGTTGAATGCAGCATCTTTCCCAAGGAAACTTCCGGCATGCAGACCAGAGGAACTGGAAATCGAACCACTGACTGATTAGTGGATGACATGCTCTATCTCCTACCCAAAATGTTAAAGTCAAAAATCATATGTTCTAAATTTTCTTCAAAGTGGTCATGCGGTGGATGTTTTTAAATTGACTTTTTCCATCAAATTGCAACAAAGTCACAAACAGAAAACCTTGAAATAGATGGTACAAGTCCGTGACTGATATATAATGATGATTTTGCTTGGCTAATGAAAACCTTGAGGTTGTAGAGTAAATACATAATACACAGAGTGCAGCTGTTAGGCTATCAGGAAACTGGTTAACCTAAAAAAAAACAAAAAAAAAACCAACATACTCTAAAACCGTAAATATGAATTTTCACTTAAAAATTTGCTGTTTTGGTTTGTTACTTCAGATGATGTCAGCAATAAACTGATGCATAGCACAGAGAGAAAATGAGTGGCAGAGAGACAGTGAAAGAAGACAGAGACAGAAAAATAGATATGGCAAGTGTGCATGTGAGAGCGGGTGTTGGTAAATGTAATGAAGTTTACCTAATACAACATTTACCTTTAAGAAACATATTTGTTGGTATGGTGACTATGTGAGCTTCTACGTTAAGACATGTGCTCACTGCGGCCAACTGGGAAAGAACCATTGAGAGTACTGAGAATATTCTGATAATATTCTGCTTCACTTATTTTCATTAGATATCAGTGGCAGAACACAGTACTATTTCAAACAGGCTGTTGGGAGACCTGAAAACAGCTGGAAGTGTTGAAGTCTTTAAATGTCAACATAAGCTACACGTTGGACTTGAGACACTGTGTAAAATATAAATAAAAACATAAGACAATGATTTGCGAATCTCGTAAACCTGCATTTTATCGACAACAGAACATTGAAAACATACCAACCGAGAAAATATACGATATTGTGAATTAAACGGGAGTTATCCTGAGTTATCTCATTTTAGATAGTGTCCCAACTGTTTTGGAGCTGGGGTTGTACTTTTTTTTTCTTTTTCTGTTGTGTTTGTTTTTTTCCTGTCTTCAGCATGTCACTCATGATTTAAGCTGTTTAATTTTGAGTAGATACTTCCTGCAAATTAAGTACCTTGCTCGTGCCAGCTTGAGTCTGCTTTTGCTTTCGGAACTACCTTAATTCTGCATGGCATAAAGTCAACAAGGTGCTGGAAATGTTCGACAGAGATTATCACACAGTTGCTTCAGATTTGTTGGCTACACTTCCATGATGTGAATCTCTTGATTGACTGTATCCCAAAGGTGCTCTCTTGGACTGAGATCAGATAGCTGTGGAGGCCATATGAATACAGCAAAGTCATTGTCATGTCTATATAGAAGCCTTGGAACTTGAGGGTCCTGCGTGGTATCTTAGCTGTTCCTAGGACTGCGCTCTTCTGGACAGAGATCAATGTTGTTCCTGGGATCTGCTGGAGCCACTCGCCTAGCTTGGGAGTCACTGCACTGAGTGCTCCAATTACCACTGGGACCACTGTTACCTTCACCCTCCACATCTTCTTGAGCTCTTCTCTGAGCCCTTGGTACTGTTCTTATACTTATACTTATACGAACTTATACGAGCTGTGGGTAGTGACCAAAAGAACGAGATCGGGGATACAAGCAGTGGAAATTTGCTTCCTCCGTAGGTTGGCTGGCCTCTCCCTTAGAGATAGGGTGAGAAGTTCAGCCATCCAGGAGGGGCTCAGAGTAGAGCCGCTGCTCCTCCACGTCAAAAGGAGCCAGCTGAGGTGGTTCGGGCATCTGACAAGGATGCCTCCTGGGCGCCTCCTGGGTGAGGTGTTCTGGGCATGTCCCACTCGGAGGAGGCCCCGGGGCAGAACCAGGACATGCTGGAGAGATTATATCTCTCAGCTGGCCTGGGAACGCCTTGGTGTTCCCCCGGATAAGCTAGAGGAGGTGGCTGGAGAGAGGGAGGTCTGGGTTTCTCTGCTTAGGCTTCTGCCCCCGCGACCCGGCCCCGGATAAAGTGGAAGAAGACGGATGGATGGATGGATGGATAGATAGATAGATAGATAGATAGATAGATAGATAGATAGATAGATAGATAGATAGATAGATGTGTGTGTGTATATACATATATAAGACAAGACATAGAAGCAAACAACAATTAAAAGCTGGGGAGCAAAATGGGCCTTCAGATGGGTTTTAATAATGTTGGGTGTTGGAGAGATCCTAATTTGACCTCACAGGAAAACTGTTCCAAGGTTTCGGCGCAGCAACTGCAAAGGCCCAGTCTCCTCTGTGTTTTAGTCTGCTTCTAGGAACAACCAGAAGCAACTGATCAGCTGACCCCAGATTTTGTTTGGAGTATGTTTAGTTAAAAGTTCAGAGAGGTAGAGGGAGCTACTATCCATTTAGAGACTTAAAACAAACAATAAAATCTTAAAACCAATTCTATAATGTACTGGCAGTTTAAACGAGCCAAAACTGATGAAATATAGTCACGTTTACGTGTGCCTGTCAAGAGTTGGGCTGCCGCAATTTGAACAACTTGGAGACAAGAGAGCAGAGCCTGGCTGATACCAAAATAATGGGCCTTCAGCTGGAAGAATGTGGCTTTAACATGAGAATTTATTTGTTTCTCAAATGTAAAACTGCCAACAAAGATCATCCCCAGACTTTTCGCAAAGAGAGTTGTGGAGTTTTCCAAAGGGCTAAGGTAACCCTTAAGAGAAGAACGAGGGTCAGGAGGTCCAAATAGTACAACCTCTGTTTTTTGATCATTCGCATTTAAAAAATGATTTTATGTCAGCAAAGCAGTCCAGCAAAACTTTTTAAGAGGCTGTAGAATACTTTTTAAGAGGAAAGTAAATTTGTCAATCAGCATAACAGTGAAATGAGATTCCATATTTCATGTTCAACAAACCAATTCAAGTTGGTTTCACCTTTATGACATAGGTGTGTTATTTTGCTGACAGTAGTCATCAGAAGACTGGTGCACTGTAATCATGAAGGGAGGCGCATGATCAGCAAAAACACTCAGCTAGGCTGTGGCGTTTAATTCATGCTCAATGGTACTAAGGTGCTCAAAGTGTGGCAAGAAAATATCCTTTACACCAGAGATCTCAACCTCCCGGCCCACGCACTTACTTTGTTCAATTAAGTAAGTGCAGTTTTTGATGCGATCGGGGCAGATAACGTGAAGCAGGACGAGAAGAAGAAAAAGTAGTACTAGCAGAACAAAAAGAAGCAGAAGTGGATGAAGAACATGGACAATTTCAAGAAAGATGCATACTGCAGTATTTTTTGTTGAATTTTACGGAAATGTGATCTGCCTTATATGCAAACAGAAAATTGCTGTGTTGAAGGAATATAATCTCAAGTGTCATTACGCAACTAAACACAAAGAGCATAATGAGAATAACAAGGGAGAAGACAGAAAACATAGCAGCTAAAAAGACGACTGCTATCCCTGCAAGAACTTTTCCACAATTCAGTAAGGACGTTATGCGGTTAATGAATTAATCGCCAAAGCAGGAAAGTGATTCACCGAAGGGCAGTTTCTGAAGGACTGCATGTCGCAACCTGCTGATATTACATGTCCTGAAAAGAACAGCATGTTCAACAACATCGCTCGGTTGGCAAATACTGTGGCAACGTGAATGCATTATCAAGTAACATATCAAGTAACAGTGGAGTTACTGTCAGTCAGCTCAAAGCATTCCTGCCCATTCTCCTGAGAAAATCTGAGTCTATCAGCAGTTTCTAAAATACTTAGAATCCAACAAGCATCAACAATCACTTTTCTTTTCATTCTGATGCTCAGATCCTACTTTAATAGATTCAAGATTCTTTATTTACCTATTCTTTATTAGGTCTTCTTAATCATGTCTACATGGCTAAATGCACTGAGTTACTGCCATGTGATCGACTGATTTGCTATTTGGGCTAATGAGCAGTTGAACAGGTGTACCTAATGAAGTGGGTAGAAGAGAGTATGAGAACACAGGAACACTGCACCAACTAGAAGAAAAGAAGTTGCAGCTTTAGGTGAAAACAGCCAGTCTATGTGAGATCATAGGGTAGCTTGGTGCTAGGCGTTTATCGAGAATAGTTCAGGTTACTTTGTCAACACTTTCCCTTAAACTGTTTTGTCAAACTGTTCCACCCTCTCTCAGCAGTCACCCCGGAGTGCTGTCTCAGCAGTTACCAGCAGTTACTCTAAACGCTTATGTGAACAGTATCTGATCAGCGTCTAACACCTGTCCGGCATAATATGCATCTGTATGTGTGTTGTTCTCCAAACCTCTTCGTGGTGCAGAGATGTTATCAGTTCTAGTGAAGTGTGAGATAAATGGCTGCTCATGCTTACCTCAACCGAAGCCCTTATGGAGAGCAGCTGAACCAAGGCCCGGGGGATCCAACTGTTAAAACTGCCTTCCTCACCGCTTAGCAGTAAGGGCGGTAATTTTTACAGCTCGGTATTTTTCAGCAATTTCTGGGGCCTGAATGGGAAAAGAAAGGAAAAAGGGAAAGAGAGAGAAAAAATAGCGCAGGGGGTCCTTGAGACTCAGCTGGTTGACAGCTCCTGTCTCTCTCTGTAACGACTTATTTATTCAGGGATAATTAATCAGGCGCAGTTTTATGGCGGTATGATTAATGCGCTTTGTCATTTGTGCTGCAGCGATGAAAATACAGTACCTATGATGCCGCTGCTCGAGTCTAACTGGCTCAGATGAAACGGCAAACAGGGGAAGTCCTGTTTGCCTCCCAGCAAGGAGCCGTGAAAGCAGGCCTAACTTTTGATGTGTGCATTCTCTTTCTGTAACAAAACAAAAAAGGAAAAACAACTAAGTCAGGAAAAAATTTTCATATACTGCACTATTTAAATACAACCTCGGGGCCTCTATTTATGCTTTGACGTTGACGCTGATGTAATCTGCAGAATTAACGTTCCTCGAAATTTACAGTTCGCGGTGTTGTGTTTCAGTGTAGTGCATTTTTCCCACACTTTGAATTTCTTCTCTTTAGTCAGCAGCTCCCTCCTCACGGCCCCGTCGGGCGACTCCTTTAATCGCCATGCTGATCCGAGGGCGCCACCTTGTGGTTGTTTTTGTTACAAGAAGTACATATGAAGTTCACACGAATTACAAGTGGAAACCTGAACTATTGACCTCTGTCGAAAGAGGGATTTTAGCGGCTCTCTTACGGGACTTTTTGATTGCTCAGTTTTTGGATGCCGCCCACTTAGAAGGAAGAGTAACTGCTAATCAACACAAATTAGTTTCAAGTGAGAGATTTCCCATAAACATATGAATCACAAGCAATTACTAATACACAGAAGAAATTTCGAAGGACGCTCTTCCATCTCTCCACCTGAGGTCCTTGTGGAAGCGTCAGAGCTGTTTTTGCGCTGTTTATTTGTGTATGTTTCATCAACTGTCAGGAGGTTTATGCAAAAAAAAAAAAAAAAACTTGTGAAACTTGTTGGGCGGGTGCCTCATAGGCAAAGGGAGGATTTATTACAGGTTGGTGTGAGTCTAGATCATTTCCTGTGGACTCTGTAAGGCTAGAAAGGTGCCGTACAAACACTGTCCACTTACCATTCTCTTTATCAAAGTGTAAACTTCATACAATTCTGCATACAGCCTTTTATATTATGATGGGGAGCTTGTAATGCAAACCAGTTCCAGGTAGGCTACTAAAGAGACGCTGTGCCTGGGTTGGGCGTTTCCTTTCCGAGCAGACTTGTTTTTGTTCTTTAAGGTCAGATGTCAGGTGATTCTTTTAACTGGAAGGCTATCATCCTCTGGATACCATTTACTTGTTTTTATTCAGTAACTGCCTTTGTTGTTCACTTTAATGCGTATGAACACTTTAATACTGTCAGATTATACATTTTGCTGTTATGTTATTTTTTTAATTGTATAATTAGTTACTTTTATATCTTCTTATATCAAGCACAAACAAAGCGTGGTGGAATACACTTTATTTTTACAAAAGCCTTACATTCTTACACACATAACAGCTCACAGCAATGCCGTGTATCGCAAGTCATTGCCACAATGGTTCTTCTCGGATTAGTAATCTTCCTCATCACTACGTCTTGGCTGTTGACAAGAAAACAAATGAGGTCATTTTTCATGTAGGGGTTGCATCCATTAATTCCTTTTTTATGTCATGTTAACATTAGCTTTATGAAGATTTGCACTATGCAGAAGTTAAAACAGAGTACTGTTTCATCATATAACGAGTTATTGTTTCATAATGACCAGCAGATGTCACTATAAACCCATCCGGCAATATCTTACCTTGGATTTGCCACAGTTTCTGATCTTGTTCCCTTGAGAAAAAAAGCAAAACCAAGTGATAGTTAGTTCCTATCAAAACTTATGGATAGTTAAACTACTCCATTATTATCAGGATGTCCTAAAAACTCCCTGAAAAGCCTTCAGCTGATCCAAAATACTTCAGTGAGAGTACTGACAGGGACTAGAAAAAGAGAGCATATTTCTCTGTATCTTCATTGGCTGTTCACACTCAGCCAGCCTTTCCAGCCATGTCCTCGGCAATCCTCACCTTAGGTGTTCCATTTGTTAGGGCCTTTGTTTCTATTTTCCTTTCTTTTCCATTGAAACACATATGAAAACTTATACAAACACAAAACACAGCACATATAGGATGGAAATGCTGTCTTACCTGCCAACAGAATGATGGAAAGGAACACAATGACCCCGGCAAAGATCAGACCTCCAAGACGCAGCTTCTCATAATCTACAAATTCACAAAGCGCTTTGTCACTACACCATTACTTTCCACCCCCTCACCCCCCAGACCCCTAATCCTAACGACAGAAACTGACTGTATCTTGCTTTCTACACACTATGATGAGATACACTTTTTTAAGACGTAGTTGCTTACCATATACAAAGTCTGCATCAAGGTCAACATCTGCACCTATTGAAGGACAGCGAGTGGAAAGAGTTACAGAGCCAGTAAAAACTGTTTTCTACAGACACATAACTGCAAGCTGCATCAAGCTTAAATATTGAAGCTATGTTTCACTGTGTTGTGATTTGGACACATTCAGGGCTCAATTCAGTGTTTTATTTTGTGCATGTTGTGAAAACAGGGTGACAGTCTAAATTGGTCCATTGTCTGAAGTTGTGCACAGACAACAGACTCTTCTGGCAGATCATAAGTGGCTTTAAAAGTCCAAATGTTTCTTTAAATAATGATTCTGTATTCCATTATCAGCCCCTAAATTTGTTCTTATTTTACTGCCTCCACAAATTCACTTGAATTCACTGTCATCTAATTTATTATATCACCTTATTACCAAAAAGCCAGAGGCATGACTAGTAATGCAGAAATTCTAAGTAAGCATGATTGACTGTGAAACAATGCTTAAATGCTAGAAGGTCATATTTTCCATGACCAGTGTTAACCTTTGTATTGTTGTTCATAATATTAATAACAATAAAAAAAAAGGGAACTTTGCGCTCCCCTGATATATGACTAACATGCTCACTTGCGGTTCTGACTCAGAATCACAACAGTAAGTTTAGTTATGACCGTGCAAATGTTATGTCACTCGAATGCGTCTGTTTCCTTGCCCTGGCGTTTGTTCATAATGAGCAGTTCAGCTGCTGTGTAACTCACCTTTAGGAGAAGACATGTTGTCTTGTCTTGTTTGTGTGTTCAGCTGGTCAAACTGCAAAAAGATAATACAAATAGGGTTTTTTTTATTTAAAGTGTGCGTGTCTGGGGCGATGGGGGGTTGCGTCTACCAACCGGTGATCCACCAAGGTCCACTGTTTTAAATTATTAAACACAAACCTTTGTATTAATAGTATTCCCACCATTGGGTCTGGTATGTGAAAACATGTGTGGGTTAAAAAGTTTGTGGGTATTTTGTTTCTACAGCCCTTCTCTTGTAATAAAGTTTGACTGTTCTAGTAGCTAATTTAACTGGGCTTATTCACTTTAGATGAGAGGCAGTTGAAAGGCTTGGAAACTTTATATGTCCTGAACAAATTGCCCTGTGGGTTGCCTACTGCAGTCTTAATGGCAAAGCGATTGCCTTGATCTTCACTGAGAGGTTAATGGCAGTATTGATTCTTCTTCCCCACCCATGCTGCCAACATCTTTCACCACCCCTCCCCACCACCAAAACCACACGCATTCCCACAAACAAGCGTTTCTTGTTTGATCTCCAAGTCTTTACTTGTTAACTTAAACAGATTAAAGAACTGAGACTTTCCCTTGCTCTCTCCACTTACTTCAAGTATGCCATTGTGTGCATTGTGAACAACAGTTCTTTAATCCTTTATGTGCCTAGGCCTTTTCAATGCACCACTGAGCATAAGGGCATACTGGGCAGTTACTCATTAATATATTACAGCTCCAATATTCATTAACCTTGAACCTTGCACAGTCTGATAGAGGTTATAGATAGAACATGGAAAAGAAGCTGCTGTGACGACTGCCTAATTGATATATAGTGATTTTGGCAAATAAAGACAGCACCCCTAAAGTCAAGCACTACATCACTGCTATGAGATTTCTTTAAAAGTGGGCATCTAGCAGGATATTTAGCAAACAAACTACTGTCCTCTAAACCCAGCTTTACAACACATATTAACTGAGCCATGAGAACATGTTTTGGACTATTGTTTACTGGACAGCCTGCATAGAAAGGTTAAACTTTTCATTGCAGGAATGACATCACAATCACATGTAATACAGAAATAACTTAAACCTATTAAAACATGTATCTTCCATACATGATCCACCTCTAACATTTATATAAATCATTTTAAGGTAACAGATTTTTGTGCCACATTTATTTTAATATTTATTTAAGAGAGCAGTCACTCACCTTAGCTGCAGAAGGCTCTGTATCACCACTGTCCAGGTGTGTCTGCGGGTGGCCCTGTCTGCATTTCCAGACCAGACTCCCACAGTAGAAATCCCCACCCACTAAACCACCCCTCCATGCTCTGGCATATTTTAGTTCAGCCGCTCAGTTACATATTTATAGTCTCATAAAATTTGCAAGCTGGTGCCAATAAACAAAAGCTGCTTCAACCTTTGAAATCGTAACAGAAAATGCGGAATGTTATAGAGTCTTCAGGTGGAGAAATCTTTCCCTGACACATGGTTTCATAGCCCCAGGTGACAGTATTATAACCTTGACTGACATTGACTGGAAAACAGCAGAGTGATTTCAAATGCTGTTTGACGTTTGCATGTAAATTAATGTTTATAGAAAGTTCCCTGAAGAAAACAATAAGAATCCAAATTCTACAACAAAATCAGGTTTTCAGCAAAATGAAAACAAAAAAGAAATAAAAGAAATAAACATAAAAATACACGTTTTGTGTTCAGCCACTTTTATTTATGCCAAAGCACAACAGGTTGCCACACAACAAGACTCTTGTGTGAAAAATGAACATATTTACTTGTATAGCTTTCATGTTTAATTTCAGACTTAATACTGGTTAAAACCCGACCTGGCAGCAGGGTGACAACAAGGACTAGTGATCTATACTCTCTCTATAATTTGGCTTACATTAGGCTACTATTAATGTAGTCTGGCAAACAAATAATATCAATATCATGACTCTCAAACTCCACAGACAAACTTAATCTCTCTTCCGGCAGTGTAATGCATGTCTAGTTATTTAAAACATCATGAGACTGACTAAACAAATAACAAAGAGAAAAGAACGATACCCTGGCTCGACAGATTTGTGGCACCAGTGAGTGTGTATGGGAAAACTAATTATAGCCTGCTGGAGACTAGCTAATCCTGACGGAGCCAGTGACAGAGCAGTGGAGTGGATATGTGGAGAAGGTGGCAGTGAGATAGCTGATGCAGAAGCTTCCTCCACTATGAACTGTTAAACACTGCGGTGGAGGAGCCCATGCAGGTACCTGCACACTACTGTGCTCCCTCAAGAGAGCTGTGGCAGTTGAGATTGTCTTATATAAGGCTCATCACATTTGCATGTAGAGATGCACATGCACTTGTGATGTACACACAATCATACACATACAGGATATGCATGCACACATAACTACACTCATATGGCCACACAAACACACCCAGCCATTCACACTTAAACATAAATGAAGATATTCATGTTTCTGTGAACTATCAGTACTATTTATACACATATCGTATTGATACATATATATACTGTATATATATATATGTGCTATATTCTGACTGGCAAAATATGACGCTGGACAATTAACAAAACAATTAGGAACAGCAGGTCACACAAGATTTGAAAGTCTTCTTTTCTTTTAAAGACAATCTTGCATTAAAGGTGCTACTGGCTACGACAATGAAGTGGAGACACGGTCACAGAAAGGCACAGGAATGGACAAGAGCACAGGCAGCGAGGGAGGGACTGGCATGATCACAACGAAGAACAGCAGGCACAAGAATTATGTACATATCAGCATTACTCCTCTAAACATATACCTCCCCTCTTACCCTATCGCATGACCGGTTATAATAATCACCCACACCTTCACTATTATTGTAGACAAGTATCAAATAAAATCTTCTTTTCAGAAGGTAGTTCTTTAGAGTTGCCTCAGTTCTCTGGTGGAGTCTCCTTGGCAGCTGCTGCAGCTGAAAAAGGTCAATGATGAGTGAGTTAGCTGAAGCGAACATGCAAAACATTAAACTTGCCCAGAGTTATTTCTTGTTAAATATTCCTCTCCTGTGCCAAAACATTCACTCACTTGCAATCACTTGAAGGTGAAGGACAATGCTCAGGGCTCTGCTGCTAATTGAGGGCCATTAAGTATGCAAGGAGTACATGGATTTTGTACTCGTGACCTTATAACAAAGAGCACTACTGTAGAGTACATGTACGCACTCACTTAATGTACAAGGTATGTGCATTTTAAAGTGGAAGATACTCTTATAACTCACACAAGTTAACTAATGCATGCAATTCAGTAAAAATGCTATAAATATCATATCAAAATATTCAGTTAAAACACATAGCCCATATGCTTTCTTGAAAAGGTGTACTTTAATTCAACCCTTGATTGTTCCCCAAACCTAAAGTAGTTTTGTTGCATAAGTTTAACCAAATTTCACTTCAAAACTAAAAATAATATCTTAAAGAAAAACTTTCTGGTCTAAAGCCTAAAGACAAACTTTCTCCCTGCTACCTTGTGAATCACTGAGCTCTTCTTGAAGACGGCATGAAAAGAAGCTAAGATTCACTAAGATTTAAAGCAACAGGTGCTGAAACATCTCTTTACAGTTTTTCTCCATTGGTTTGGCTCATTTCTTGAAACAGAAATTACATTCTCAAAATAACATGGACAAACCTCCAAACCTCTTGGCAAATGTTCACAACAGAATGGCATTTCTCATTCATTTTATCAAATGGCAAATGCCTTAGTACATGTCTCAATTGTCTCAGTGCATCTTTGCAAATGATTAAGTACAAGTAGCCTACAGTTATACAGTTAGCCCACATTTAGCACATTTTCCAAATGAATAGATCTTGTAGATCTTAACTGATTAGTTGATTCTCAGTCTAATGATCATTCCCTCCAAAACATGTCAGCATGATTTCATTGTATAAGTACTCGCATGCACAACCGTCTGTTCAATTGTCAAAATTGGTCAAGAACATAATACCATGAATACCATATATGAATTTCTTTGAATATTTGATAAACTGATGACAGTCATTGACAGTCAGGTGAAACTAGGTGTCACACACAGGTGTGTTCCATGATTGTGTGCTGCCAAACACAGATATATAGAGCTTGACCAGAGCCAGTCAGATCACTGAACATGGATAGACAAGGCCAAGCAAACGGACAAGGGGAAGTTCTTCCTCAAAGAAGAGGAGGAAGAAGAAGAAGAAGAGGAGGACTGAGAATGCGTGGTGGAGGAATAGGGGGAAGAGGAGGCCGAGGAGCACGAAGACACTGTGCTGTCCCGAATGAAATTCGGGCCACAATTATAGACCATGTCATAAACCATGGCCTCACAATGTCAGAGGCAGGTCGTCGAGTGCAGCCTAATGTGCCTTGCTCTACAGTCTCCTCCATTATCCAAACCTTTCGCAGGGAAAACAGGTATGTACTCTATGTAATATATGATGGAATTATATGTTGTATAGGACAGGGCACTGTGTGTGAGGCTAAAAATGTATAACTTACTGTAGAGATTTTGTGTGCATCTGCCTACAGTGGTAGGTCTATACTAGCAGGTGGAGAGGACTAGTGGAATGTTTTGATACTAAATATGAGAAGAAATATATTGAACAAATTACTGTAAACTATGGAATTACATAATTTATACAGTTTACAGAAGTATTCCAGTCACTGTGCAGCGGGAGAATGAGTACAGCGAACACTGAATAAGTCCTTGTTTTCTGATTTTGTGTTCATACAATTTACTACTGTAATGTACATTTTCTTTTTACTTATGTATGAAACTTTCTTTGCGTGTGAATAAAAAATGGTTATCATTTCCTTGGTAGTGTGAGTGCGATCTGTGATGTCAAACCTTGGAGGCTACTCTTCTTCTGTGGTATATTGTTGGTCCTCTGCCATAGTGACAAAACATCTAAACATTTTGTATGGCAGTACTCACACAATGCCAAAGGGACGATGCATTTTGGGGGCACTGACTATTCAGATTAGAAAGAAACGTAGTTTTGACACATGAGTGAACTGTTTTAGGGGAGGTATGAGCTTTTGCAGGTGGACCATGTTGTTGTGATCAACCATCCAGGTTTATTTTGACAAAAGCACCAAGAATGATGAGAATGTCCGATCTGTGTCGAGAAATGAGCCAAAGCTATTGAGAAGGATCTTTGCTATTTTGGAGACACTGACTGTTTAAATGAAAAAGGGATTTAGATTGAAGCCTGAGTGAACAGTTTTGGAAGAGATATGAGCTTTTGCAGGTGAGCTATAGTGTTGTGCTAAACTGTAAGAGTGTTTTGCCAAATGATCTTAGAGTTTTGAGAATGTAATTTCTGTTTAAAGAAATGAGCCAAACCAATGGAGAAAAACTGTAAAACAGAGGTTATATACAGTGGACTAAAAGCCACTTTAAAATAAAAAGTCTAAGCAATATTTCTAACAACATAATTGGGAAAAATACGGTATTTATATAAATATATGAAATATACACCAACTTTTTGTGGGGTGTAAGAATATATGTCCTCTTCAAGATGTTATTTAAAAATATCTTGAAATATATCAAGCACTGTTATGTGATAATTACAGTAATAACACTGTTTATCTTTGCACTTTTTCTTTTATAGCATATAGTAAAGCATATTTTTTGCTGTGATTTTATTGGTTTTATGTGACCAAAGGATCACAATGCATCTTCCATCAGTAGCTTTAGACAAATGGATAACATGAGAGCAGAAACACTGCAAAAAATGATCCCACATTTGACTGATTGTTTAAAAGCTTTTTAACTGTAAAAAAAAAAATGAAAGAAAAAAAGCAGATATTGCATTATTCTGAAATGTAGCCAAAAGGAGCAGATTTCCCAGTTCCTGTGTTCTATGGGCTCTCTCAGAAGGAAACTTAATTATGGATGTATGTCAGAGGGTGAGCTTGAGGTGAGGAGGAAATGACAAGAGTTAAAATGTGCATCTTACCCTTGGAGACAATCAGATTCTCCTCCTGTGCCTCCTCATCTCCGGGGGCCCTGAAGAGAGAATCCACAGGTTGTCATGGTAACTAAATCAAATAGTATGACCCAAAAAAGCTCCTCATGCAGCTTTTAAAAAAAATCATTTCTGTAAATCAGAGAGGGACACTGACATACCTGGGCTTCTGGTTAATACCACAGCGGCATCGCCGACCTGGAAACACATTAAACTGTCAGCTGTATTGTTCTGTTGTGAACGAAACATCTGTGTCATCACTATTAAAGTGTTACTGGATTGTGAAACAGCGTGTAAGGAAGATCATGGAGTAGAATGATGTGAAAATTCTATGAAAATGCAGTTTTTTATTATTTCTAATTAAATTGTAACATTTGGTTATAGTGGAGAGTGCGTGTAGACATGATGAAGCGACACACACGGTTAACTTACTGAGGATTAGAAGAATGCCAAGTGTAAACAGCACCACTGCAAATGCCAATCCCCCAATCCTCAAGGTTTCATAGTCTGCAGAAGAAAGAAAGCAACAGCAGGGGTGTAATTTAATCATTGTTTATCGCAAATAATGCTTTTTAAATTATTTGATTTATTTATTTTGAGGGATTTACAATGAGTCTATGTCTCAGCAATGTGCTAAGTACTTTCAATGTGCTAGTTATTTCAGAAGGTTTTGCTTTAACTTACCATAAATAAATGGGTTTTCAGAGGAATTGGTTGCTGCAAACACAGAGGAAAACAAACACATTTATAAAACCACAATGAGAAATCAAAACACATTGTCTCAGTTGCAAGCCTGTATCACTATTATCAATACACTTTTTTGAGTGTTTTGTGACCAAATCCATGACTTTCTTCTTTTGTAACCTATATAATTATTTTTATGACTCATCTTGAAAATTAGTAAACTAATCAGCTTTCCTAAGGGTATTGGTAGTCATTCAGGAAATTATTGCTCTGTTAATGAAAATGAAATGGATATAGAAGACCACTATATCCTATATATGTCAATAGGAGATAAGGGGAAAGCTGGCATGAAACAATATTGCATATAATAATATCACATATTAAACAGATTTCATATAAAATGTAATTTACTTCAAGCAGTGATTTTTCAGTAATAGCGTTATGATGGTTTGACTTTGAAACAGTGCTCTTTAGATCCAACACTTTAGATTTCATAGATTTTGAAATCCTATATATTTATCCTACTTTATCAACTCTATTTCTTGCCAAATTACTGCTCATATGTCTTCAAAACTAGAATCTGTTTGGGTTAATAACTTGGTCTGGTAATTTTAAGGTTCTATCAGTACATCCGAAGAGTCTGATCTAAACATGAATAGATCATCAGTAAAGCACTTAAGATCAACGTTTGACCCCATTAGAGACCACAGGAGGAGTACTCACCCCCCTCTGTATCAGTGTTTGTTGCAGCTGCGAGGCAGAGTGTTAAGTGGTTAAAGTGAAAAGGTGGAAAGAAAACAGAAAGGGGAGAAACACAGGAAATTAGAGGGCCATAAGTGAAAGATGAAAAACATATCTTTGCAAATTCAGTCCCACACAATAAGAGACCAGGCATGCATAGTAAAATCCACACTTAAACTGATGTTTTTCTATGGATTTGACTTGTCCACCCCCAGTCCTTTTCCATGAAATGTCACCGCTTGCGCCAACACTGCCTCCCTATGGACAATCGGCGAGTGTGCATGCATGTGTGTTTGTATGCATGGATGCACGTGTGTGTTGCATGAGTAGGGTTGTACTTACCAGTCATATATACAAGGAGTGAAGAGACGATGAGCAAAATAGTTTCCATGGCAACTGCTGACACAGAGTAATAAAAAAGGAAGGGGGGGGGGGGTGAGAGAGAATTGAAAGAAGACAAAATAGACAGTCAGGGGGATTTTTGTTTGTTTGTTTGTTTGATTGCTCGTTTGTTTTTCCCACTCCACTCCAGCACATTCATGTCTGCAGTCTGGGACAAAAACAGCGACAATGAACATGCATTCAAGGTCTTACTGCGCAGATGATGACCACACAATTACACACCTACTGAGTGAGAGGAAAGAGGACTCACATCACGCACAACACTTGCTCTGTCCAGCCTTTTGGAGTATAGCAGATGTCAAATGCTTGTGGATACAGCTTTTATCTTGCACAATGATCTGTGTTCACAGCCATACATGTTCTCTTTTTCTGCCAGAGACTGCTTCTTCGTCTCTGTGGGCATCACACAACCTTGACCTATTTTTATGTAGGCTATTCAGTGCGCACCCACGTGCAGACACACACCATGTCTGCTACAGAGATATCTCTTATGTTTAGGCAACTATAATGTTGTTATGTCCAGGCAAACTATAATGAGCTAAAATATTTTATGTATTTATTAATTTTCAGTTTATTTAATTAATCATTTTTTTAGACATCCAAGGTATATGGCTCCACAACTCTTTTTTTTTACAACAAGTCAATTTATGAAATTTCTTCCCTCCTAGTTATTCCATGATCAGTTGTAAGGGGAATTATAGTAACATTGAAACTCAGTTAATCAGTTTGCATTCTGACATCATCCAGACCATCTGGCGATAAAAATTCAGGTGTGTGAGAATGTGTAAAATGAACAGATTGGGTCTTTTTTGGCTGTGTTTTAGCAGATCGGTGCATAATGAATGAGTCTCACCTTTGACCTCTAGTGTTTGAATCTCTGACACCAACTTAGACCACTTTCTTGATTTTATTTTGTAGCATGTAAACAAAACATATGGCAGGTTCAGTTAATCTGTTTCTGTTTTTTGTCACTCTAATATCATGATACCACTGTACATGGCTGTTGAATGCAAATACGTGTCATGGATCAGTGTGTAGTGAGCAGTCCAAAGCCCCATCAAATTAGCTTGTGCAAATAAAGTGTCTGATAGATTGTTATACATCAGCTGACAGTGACTATTGACTATAATACTTCACTCTAAATTAATATAGATGGGAAACACAGCATGACAGCAATGGATTTGATGGAGCAGAACAATGCTCTGTGTGAACTAATAAAACAAAACATGTCTGCAGTTCAACATGCATGATCTATAAACAAACCATGGGATGTCTGCACTGCACCTTCCAGAGGTTTTATAACCCATACTTTAGTACTGTTAACTGAGAGTATCGACTACTAATTCTAAGAGTATTGAACTGGTCCTCTGATTGACTGGGTCTATTTATGTCCATCTAGCCATCTGTCTATTTGCCTGTGTTCAGCTGCATCACTGGTATAGGACATAATGCATTTAAGCAAACAAATTATCCCATTATGGTCATTAGCTGTAGTATGAACAACAGCATTCCTGCGCACTTGCAATTTGTATGTTGTGCTCCACTTATTTGATTTGTGAGCTATAAACAGATCTAAACAGCATAATAGTAACTGGGACATTTCTGAAATGATGTGACATAAGATGACGATGGAGGAACAGATGAAGCTGTCCCATCCAATAGAATGATACATCTGAAACAAAAATCTTTGCGTGTGATCTTGAACAGAAGAAATATATAATATATAAACAAATATATTTTTATAGATTCCACCTTATGATCCTCAAATCATAAGGTGATGATTTGAGAATCAAACCATTAGGTAAGTTCATCATGTTAAAATCCAACATCACTGGAAGAGTGATTTAAAACTCATCTCAAATAATGGCTAAAGGGGAATCAGATTTGTGATCAGGAATTTGATATTAATATATGTTATTTTTAATGTATTTTATATGTATTTGTTGTTCTGCATTTTCTTACTGTCCTATGAAATTTTATGTTTTAAATTTGTTGTCTGGACTAGATTGGTGTACATTGTTTGATGGTGTGTTGAATTTCTTATTTATCGTTTTAGTCTGACCTGCCAGGGACAACAGATGAAAAGTAGCCTTTTGGCTAACTCTGTTTATTTACATTGATATATTCAACAATGTGCAATGTCCCTTTTAAATAAATAATATCAATGTATTCATTTATATGTTGCATTATTAAGACCTTTAAAGTTCTATGTAACATCCCAGTGATAGAAAAGAAAATAGCTTCCTTTAGCGCAGGACCTTTTTTTCACACCTGTTACTAAGCAGACAAGACAGAAAGCTCTGTCCTCTTTTCTCAAGGTGTGCATGTTGAGAAGATTAACATGCAGTTCAGCTTTATTAATAAACACTGCATCTGCTCACGTGCAGCATGCAGCAGGCATAAATAAAATAGGTCATTCATTAACAAAGCAGGTCATCTATGTTTATTTTGTCAAACACTCCTTGTTTCATGGACAATTGTTTAGTTGATTTTGTTTCTTTTTTTAATCTTTAATGTTTCATCTTTCATGCTAGTTTTACTGTGGCTAAAATTGCAATAATCAAAGAGCTGACAGCCGTGATGATGGTTACAATAAAGGAAGGTATTTGACCGTGAGCCACCTGCAACTCTTTCACTTTCATCTTTCACTCTTCACATGCTGTTAAACTGTTGTTGGAAAAACACTATCCAGGATGATATGGGATAAAAAAATTTTTTAAAAAAGGCAGATACCAAGAAGCGATTGTGCTCTAAAAGATGGTGGCTGCTTGATGAGCCTTTATCAGAAATAATCAATAGTCAGTGAAAGTTTTTTTTATCCTCCTGGGCCCACCCACAGATCAGATTTCCACTAAGCCTTTAATTGGTGATGACATCACTAAAATTACATTTATGAACATGATAGAGGGAGAGTGACCTGAATGCTTTTAAAAGGCTTTTTAATTATAAAAGAGGAAGATGGGTTTTTTCAATGGTTTGTTTTTTCGTTTTTTGTTTTTGCAATACCTCAAGTGGCTATTAGTAAATATTAGCACTTACAAAGTGGCATCATTCCTCCCTGAATATGTTACATTTGTTGATGCATTACCACCGGCTGTGCATCAGTAAACATGAGGAAAATGTATCATGTCACCTGTGTGTGTGTGTGCATACACAAGATTGCTTTTCTATCAAATAGCATAATCTGAGGTCATACTGACATGGGGAATTGTTCACTTATTCATGTGAATAATGTCTTGGCATAATATGTCTCAACATAATACAGCAAGAGCAATATGGCGTGATGTGTGTCAGCCAGCTGCTCTCTTGCACTGGCAATCTAAAGCTCGATCTGTCACTTTGGTGCTAATGGAAGGAGAGAATTTTGAAAAAGTAGACAGAACCATACCAAGGCTGATGGAAAGAAGTCTGATGCTCTTTTGTGTCCTTCTCACTTAGGCACTTGCTAATGGCATAGATATGACAGTAAGTGCCCAGGGTTAAGTGGCCAGCCGGACAACCTCAGCTGATTTCAGAGGAGCCAAAGAAAGTCTGAGGTTAAAGGGCAAGCAATCAGTGTCACACAAAATATAGCAAGTTTATTCAGACCGCAACACTCATCCCTCTTTGTAAGGACATAGAGAGCTGTCCCTTGAGCAGTAAAAAAAATCATCTTGGAAAAAGTTCTGTAACAGTTTCAGCAATTGAGGCATTGGTTTTAGATTGATTTTAGATTGCCTGCAAAAAGTCTTGATTTTTTAATAGCTGAAAAGCAGAAGAATATTTATTTAGAGTGCTAGACATTAAGATGAGATGTGTAGAAAAATGATTGATGCCTGTTATTTTACACTGCCTTTTTACGATATTGTGTTTGAAGGAATGAAATTCCTTAGGTTTGAGTGTTTTATATATAACACTATATATAAGCTAGTCAGTAGTGGAGTTTTTATACTTTGCTGCTTACTGTTTCTTTTCTGTTTCAGTCACTGTTCACTTTGACAGTTTACTCACTGTTAGGTAAGGTTTAGGCACTAAATAACTTGGTTATATTTAAGAAAATATCATAATTTGGTTTACAATGTACTTGTATATGACATAAACCTGTAATCTACCAAGTCCTATCAAATATCCCACAAAAGGATGAAGACAAAACATTTATACACCAGTACTAAAATATCAGCTTCATAGGTTTAGCTTAAAATTACTTACTTCTCTGGCCAATATCCATGACCATCGGATGAGTACAAAAATTACAATGACTTTTGTTAGAGTTCAATTTGGCTTCCTTCTGAAGTGTAGAACTTTTGACCTTGGGTGGGTCAGTGTCATATTTTTCCTGTGAGAACGAGTTAGAGATTTGGCACAATTGTACTTCCCCATATAATGTATCATTTGATTGTTTCTGCCAGCCTTTTTCTCCCTGTGTGTGAACATGACACCTGAGCAGTTGCCTTTCCATCTTTCCTCTGTCTAATCTGCACCATTGTTTGGTAATATCAAGTTCCTCAGCCAGGCTTTCTATTTTCTGAGAGTACAGAACTAGAAAAGGGCAGACGTGGTGATGATATCTGTTTGGAAAAGGCAACAACATTGAATGGAGGCTGTTTCCTGTAATGTTGGGACGAGGAAAGGGCAAGCTGAAAGCCAGTGAGACTGGGAGACAGGCTGACAGGGTTAGACATTGTCTGGTAGTACAGGTGAAGGGCATGCAGAGGAGACACTGTCTGAGGGGAGAGGACTGTGGTAGGGCAGCCTGTTGTACTGTAGTGACATTTACAGTATAACATGCACAGAGCTTTAAAAACAAAGGCCAAGGAGGGACAAAGCAATAACAGCAGTGAGATAGGGAAGTACACAAGGGCAGCAGAGTGCTCCAGAATCACAGAGACATGAAAAAAATAATGGTTTAACCTTTGACATTATTACTGCTTGGCAAATGTGCAGGAGTTGTGGGGAAAAAAACAACAAGGTCATGAAGGAAAATCCATCCTAAAATGACAGTGTGTGTTTTTACAGATGACCACACCCCACTAACACCAACACTCAGTCAATTCAATTTAATTTATATTAGTGCCAAATCACAATAGCAGTTGCCTCAATGCGCTTTATATTGCAAGATAGAGACCCTACAATAATAGTATAGTAGTTCTATCAATAGCCTACCATGTACCAAATGAAACAGAGGTTAGGTGATATTTGAAATTATCACATGACAGATGTTTTTGTTCTTGTTGTCGTTGTTGTTTTTCCCCACTGGCTTTTCCTGTGTGCTTCAAAGCCAGAGAAGTGCAAATTCATGTAGTTTTCATTTGCACCTCAATTTGCACTTCCCTGACTGATAGCACACTATTTGCTTTGTAGATCTATTGGTTAGATATCAGGCGTAAATTTTAACACAGTTTTAAAATATTGGCTGGGATAACTGGGCCATATCTTCCTGTTTCACTTTACACTTTGGAGTAGTGCGGGTGTCTGAAGGAAATTAGTTTGGGTGACTAATAACCCTGAGGCATTATCTAAACCCAATAAATCCAACTAAATATGAAAAGAGCCCTATATATTAACATCAATACAATGTGGGGCAGCTGTACAATACATGAATCCAAAAAACAAAACAAAACAAAAAACAGCCTTGACCTCTATATCTACCATTATAATGATGTTACACCACTATGACAGCCATCGTAATTTAGTGTCCAGTTATCGCCATGGTAACTGTCTCCAACTGACAATTGTGGCGCCGAAAGAGAAATGGGTTAAAGCAGAGACAACACTGACTCCACTTAAACAGGAATAAGGGGTGTGGCACGCATCTTTAAGGTCGAAATCTCTGGCCTACATTGAGACCATTTCTAAGATAACTGATTTATAAATAAATAAATAAATAATGAGCGTGACCGTACATTCAGCGGTTGTTTCCAGATAAAGTCGCCTGTCGGGGACAAAGGGAGACCTCAGTCACACACACTGATAACCTCTCTATTACTCGTGACGATCCATCAAGGCTCTGAGCTAAGTTACGTGTTGTTTGGTTTGACTGACATAAAACAACAACAAAAAACACCTTGCACAATATGCCTCAATATCCGATGCGTGACGTCTTCGCATTGATCCACTTTTTCGTGTCTCAACCTGTGGATTATCTGATGATTGAGAAAACCCGAGCCATCATCCGCCTGGTGATTTTCCTTTTTACTGAAACAGCTAAACAGCAGTGTCATAACGAACGAGTTCATTTTACTTGGAAATGACAAGTGGATTAATCATGGTTTTTATCCCGTTTTTGCAATATCCGCGTAGCCAGCGAATAGTGCCAACAGACACACCCTCGTGGTACATGTTCGCGTGGTAAATAACAAGCAGCCTTGGAAATGCCATCTCGATTAGTTACTGTGACCATGTACACCAGACAGGTGGTTATTATTGAAAACAATAATAATAATAATAATAATAATAATAATAATAAATGACACCACACGTTTGCCTAAAATAATTCCACAAAGAAGTTTGCACGAAAGACACAATTTATGCACACTGGGGAGGCATTATGAATAAAATTGCCTTGCCTTACAGTCTTATTGCACTCATATTCTTTTTAGACCACTGGATCCCTTTTTGTCTTTATATGAATAACACAATCAAATATGTCGCTTATTAACTTACCTTTTGTTTCTCCAGCGGACCGTTGGTTAACAAACTGATATCCACCCGCAAAAATCAGTCAGTTTGTCTCACAAGGACTCTGCTTCAAGTATTCTCATCTGTCAATATGTGCAACCTGCTCATATGTACTTCCCCTGGAAAAATAGATGTGATGACGACAACAGTGTGACTCCTGGAGTGACTGCTTATTTAGTGCGTGGAATCGTCCCTGCCGCTCCCTTTCTGCATCTCTCCCTCTCTTACACACCAGGCACGCTCACCACAGACCCTCCTGCTCACAAAATCATTAAACACCACAATAAAGAGGAGTGGATGGTTCCTTCTTTATCTGATATATGTTGTGTTTGTTATTCGCGCAATCCTTCACAAACTTATGACATGAACATAACAAATAATATGGAAAAATGGCATACAATCAAGAACAATTTC
The DNA here is from genome assembly GCF_056152115.1 of Neolamprologus brichardi. Lineage (NCBI taxonomy): Eukaryota > Metazoa > Chordata > Actinopteri > Cichliformes > Cichlidae > Neolamprologus > Neolamprologus brichardi. The sequence continues at coordinate 22,655,322 of NC_142117.1, read as the reverse complement.
AAGAAAAATCCCAACATGAGTAGTGGCTTAAGTGCACTGCTTAGTGACTCAAGTGCAAGGTAATGCACAAAATGTTTTGATTTTAATATGGTACACAACAGTTAAAATTGTGTTCCTGAGAGAAAAAAACACCTTCATAATAATTAATCATACATAATTATATACAATCATACATTAATCAACCACAAACCGATTAAGGAAATCTCAGTAGAGCCTCAGTAAAGCCTTTCATTGAATTACAATTAGATACAATTGAAAAAAAAAGAATCTGCTTTTAAAGCTCACTTAAATTAAAAATAAGCTTTAGTACATGCAAAAGAATAAAATCAAAATTGAAGTCAGTGCATTGATTAGCTTGTATACATGTGGGTAGTGTAAAATATATTAAATCCATGTGACCTGGGATGAGTATAGATGATGAGCACAACATTAATGAATGTATGTGGGCATTTCTGTCATGCTGCTACTCCCTCAAGACAACTTCATAGTGCAGACTTCATTGGGAGGAAAACACCAGCAGGAGGTAAAGTGATGTCACACCATAGCTCTCTGCAAGAGGCAAAGGAGGAGTTAACATAGAGAAAGCCTTCCCCTTCTAGTTCTTATTTATTCTTTTTGCTTTCACTCTTACATGCATGCTTGTGTAGATCCAGGGCAGAACACTACTGACTCTGGTGTAAACCCCAGGTTTGTTTTTTTCACCACAGCCAGCTCCCCAGCTGGTAATCCCCACCAGGTAAAAGCGACTCTCTCCCTGGCATACCAGAGGTCCACCACTGTCACCCTGGAAAAATATATTATACTTGGTTAGCAGAAATGTTACTCCAAAGTTTGCTAGATGGTCAAATCCATGCATACTTATATGATTTCTGTTAGCTGTTCCTTAATACTGACTGCTCACCTGACAGGAGTCTTTGCCTCCTTCGAGTTTCCCAGCACAAAGCATATTATTGGTCACCAGACCTCCATAAGCATCACGACTGTTACACACCCGTGTATCAATGATGTCCACACTCACTTCCATCAGATCCTTCGAGACAACACCTTTAAAAAAAAAGAAAAAACAAAAAAAGGTCATTGTTTCCTTTTCATGGCAATATAATACCCCACAATAGTAGCCTGATGTAAATATTACACATTATTGTGAGTTGCACCATCTCAGCAACAGAAATTGTGCATTGTTTGTTTTCTTCATTTTTCTTCATTTTTTATGATTAATCATTTCCCAGTCTTTTGTTTATTGATTGAGAGTTGTCACCCACCCATCAGTCGTTAACATTATTTTTTCAAGCATATTTTTCATCAGATGATTATATAGACAACAGATACTAGTTACTTTCTCATCATTCCCTGATGGCATTGTTGTTGCTTTCTTGTAATCCTTCCCCATTCTTTCTCAGCTTGCAGATTTTTTTTTTGTTTATTTTATTGCATCAGCAATGTTTAATAGTTTGCCTTTCACTGAGGAGTGGCTTCTGTCTGGTCATTCTGCCTTACAGGCCTGACTGGTGTAGTGCTGTAGAAATGGTTGTTCTTCTAAAAGGTTATCCTATCTCCACAGAGCAAAGATGGAGCTCTGACAGAGTGATCATTGGGTTCTTGGTCTCCACCCTAACTAAGGCCTTTCTTTCCCAGTACCTCAGACTGGCCAGACAGTCTGATGGTTTCAGACTTCTTCCATTTATGGATGATGGAGGCCATTATGCTCACTTTAATGCTGCAGAAGTTTTTCTTTTTCTTTTTTTTCTGCACCTTTCCCCAGATCTATGCCTCCATACAATTCTTTCTCAACAATTCATTAGCACCATCAACTATGGGACCTTATATAGATGATGTGTGCTTTTCAAAATAATGTCCAATCAACTGAATTTACCACAGATGGACTCCAGTCATGTTGTAGAAACATCTGACATATTTTGAGTGCCACAGCAAAGGCTGCGAATACTTATGCTCATTGTTCTATCAATGCATTGGGTGGGTGCTAACTTCCTACAATTTAAGGCTTTAGTTTTAGCGAGTAAAATGGCTAAACGTCACTCATAGACCAAACCTAAACTTTTAAAGCCTTATCTACAGTAAAACAATCAAACACTACTGGAAACAACAGCACTTAAACATGTAATGCAGATGTATGCAAGGCAGACTGTATTGCCCAACACATTAGTATGGAAATCATGGGAATTCCGTAAAATAAATTACATTCATGAATAACTAAAACTTGGTCATTTGCTAGATTTCTAGTCTAGATTTCTAGATACTTAACATTTATGAATTTCTGCTTACCTGAACTGGCCTGTGTGGTGCCAAAACCCGAGGTCCAGCACTGAGTTCCTTGGACAAAGTTCTGGTTATATGCTGGCAGACAAGCGGGCTGAACTTTATCTGGTTAACACAAAAATATGTATTTAAAATTTTGCCAACATATCAGCCGCCTTGTGTGCTCAAAAGGATAGTATTGTAGATAGATCTGTACATATACGGTAAAACAACTTCACTATGTAAAGCAGATTAACAGTTTGACTGTGAACTGTGAACTGTGAACTCACAGGCTTTCAAAACTCAGACTGAGCAGCAAAGGAAACATTTTCATTGCTATTACTATCCTGCATATTGTTTTAGTGTCCTGTTTTTGTTAATAATCTACATAATGTACTGTAGACTATATACAGCAGAGAGTAAGAGAAATACGTATTTGATCCCCTGCTGAATTTGGAAAAACTTTATGTGATGTGTATGGAAGCTTAAAATAAAGCTACCATAAAAATTAAAGACTGTTCCTTTCTTTGAGCAAATTCAGCATGGGATTAAATAATTATTTCCCCCACTATACTGTACAGAATATATATGCATGACACTCTCCATAGTGCTACTAAACACAGGTTTCATCATCGAAGGATTTCTGTACTGAATATTTCCATGGAGGAAGCAGTTAAATCCTTCACACACTCTGCTTTCCAACATGATGCCCACACACATGCTTATGTGATTATTAAAATCTGAACACAGCTATAGAGGTTGGATGACTACACACATTTTTTAAAGAATGTAAAGAATCAACTGACCATTGAAAGTGACTGGGGATGTAAGTTTGAGAAGAACAACATCTTGGTCATTTGTTTTAGTGTCATAGTTCTCATTGACTATGATCTTCTCAACAAAGTACGGGACAGGCAGGTTGTTCAGCGACACCATTCCACCATATACTCTCCAGTTCTGAGGGGATAGAGCCGCAGAGTCTCTGAAACCCCGAAAGACACTCTTCAATGGACAGCAACAGATTAATGTAATTTTCAGCACAGAATAATGGGCATTATGGTTTTTAAAATGTCTGAATTTTGAATTGTTAACTGCAGCTGGACCTTAAAATATCTACAATTACAATGTACAGACTCTAGGAATCAGAGAGTTTATTAAGGTAGACTATGGTCAATTTAAGAGAGTGTGATAAAAAAAAATTTACAAAGGTATGTTTGTTTTCTTTTTTTTTCTTTTTTTTTGTCACCTTGGGAAACAGTGGGCAGCAGAAAGCACAAAATCAGGGGAGATCAGGACTCCTCCGCAGACATGGGATCCTCTGAACTGTAGTGACAACTGCCAAGGCCAAAGACCTATTTTAGCTATGGTGCCACCAATGATCCGGGACGTGGCCTGCTGCTTACCACAATCTGGACAACAATGCAAGGTACCATGCAAAAGAAAGAAAGGGAAACAAAACTATTGTCAGCATGCAGTTTTATCCTTGATGAATGCAGAAAAAAATACATTGTATGTGCCAGCGTTGCTGCTGCAGTGCTGTTAGATCTTCACAGGAGTCACAAGGTTTTATGTTATCAAGGTCACCTAACAAAACACCTTGTGGCCATAACTTAAGAACTCTTTGAGTAATTTTTATTTTTACATCCGCTATTGGCCCTGTGCTCACTACCAGAAATTGCAGACCCACCACTGGCACCCTGTGCTTTTCGCAGGTAAGAGCAGGTTCACCCTTACCATATCTAAAGAGACATGAAAGGGTCTAGAGAAACCTGTATGTTATGGTGATATGGTGGTTTGGGGAACCAAATTCATGAGAGGATGATCAGACTTCTGCAGGCTAGACTATGCCCCCCTGACTGCCATTAGGTATTGGGATTAAATCATTGGATCCACTGTCGCACCCTACGCTGGTGCGGTGGGTCCTGGGTTTATAGTTCATCATAATCTATAGAAATCTATAGAAATCCAGAATCGATGGATTTACACTACGTTGAGAGGCATGGAGGTGTTGAGAGGCATGGAGGTGTGGCAATCTGGAGATGTTACTGAAGCTCAAGTTACTTTGCTTTGGCCTTCAGGTCATCTGTATTTTGGGGGTTTTCTTCCTCTTAAATGTCTAATAGATTCTCTTTGGGATTCAGATCAGACCGGTTGGCCAAATGCAGTAATGATTATCAGCATTCTGATCATGATTGGTAAACCATTTAGCAGTAGTTATGGCATTGTGGATAGGTTTTTATTCCGTTAGGAAAAGGAATCTCCAACTAGAAATCAATTCCTCATGAAGTTCTCTCTCCTGGTATATGGCTGCATTAACTTTTGATATGATAAAATACCACCGACATGATTTGGTGCCCCAAATCATCATAGACAGCAAAAACACACAGGACTTCAAACACTTTGGATTCTGTCTCTCCACTTTTCCTCCAGACTTCAGGACCTTGATTTACAAATGAAATGCAAAATGTAATTTGATCTTTTAAGAGTACGTTGGACATAAAGTGCAGGTAAGAAATGTTTGATATTGTTTCTCACATTCCTAATATCAAGATGTATTTGGTGGCTTTTAATGCTAAAATAGCAGCCTCTTTCCCCAAATTCAAAGCTCTGCCAAGTTCTTTGACAATCCTTTCAAAGCTTCATCTTGCCTGTTAGATTTAGCCTTTTCAGCAGTGACCTTCTGTGGCTCACCCTCCTGGAGGTTGCCAGTTATCATCATCTGAACAACCGTACAGCCAGCAATCATCCCCACGATTGCGGCCGTGTGTACTGACCAAAGCTATCAAAAATTCTAACAGAAAAATGCTTGAACCTTGAAATTTTCAGAAACTGATTCAGATACTTTTGTTAGTATTGCACTGGCTAATAGCTGCATTTCAGTCATAGGTACTGGGTGTAACATAAGACAGACATAGAAAAAGAAGTGTGTGACATATGACTGTAGGAACAGATGGAGGCTCCTTACCCACACACTGCAGGGAGACAGTCTGCTTGTTCGGACAGGGAGAACTGCATGTTGCCACAATAAGGGAAACATGTTAAAATGGGTACATGCAGTCAACCAATGCTAATGTTGTTAACCAACAAATCATATGTACCTGACATTTACCCGAGCCTGGATTGGAGCAGATCTTGTACTGTTGTTCAGTGTTAAACCTTTGGAATCTGATTGAATTGTATCTGTCATATGGATGCTGGAGACAGAGAGAAAAATGATTAGATAAACGTGCACATATAGAGACCATTTTCTGCAGTCAATATCTGAGTGAATCTGTAAACTAATTGCACTTCTATCATACTGAGATGCCCCACTGGTAGTCATTCCTGTGGAGAATCAATTCAACCCTAAACACAGCAGCAGATCAGGTGATGTTTCATGAACCTCTGTGGGTAATTACAGGTTGGGGTTTGAAGCCCACGTGTTTAAGGGCTGTTGTTGAAATCGACCCTTCCAAATGACGAGCTAAATCACTCTTTCATGAAGCCCGTGCTAGGTCTAAATGATGATAGATAATGGTAAGATATATTACTAAGATTACCTTTGATCCAAATTTTTTCTCAGCTGCCTTTAAACTTTTTAGCCTTTATTTATTTAGGGCACTAGAGAGAAGACAGCTAGTAAAGGGCCTCAGGGTGTATGCAAACCCAGGCCTCTGCAATGGTCTGGGTTGCCTGTTCTACTGAACTATACCAGCACCCAGCTATCTTTAAACTTTTTTATACACGATGTTCATTACATTTTAGGTGAGCTATGACAATAATAGGCAGGGTAAAGTGGTGATCATACTTTCTGAATCCTTGCTGCTTGCAGATCTGCTTGGCTTCATTGTCATCCCACCCTTGTTTACACACTGGTAGGAAGCGGTCATCTGTGGCTGTTTTGACCTGCAGACTGTTTCCCTCACCAAACCTCACTGGAGACGTAATAACAAGAAGGGATAACAAAAAGAATACACCTTAAATCTCCTAAGTCCATTATGTGCATATGTGACTATTATGCAATTTTAGTTTTCATTTTCCAGGAAATGTTTAATTTGCCAAGACCTTTCCTGTGCATTCTTCTAATATATTTACCTTGTTGTTAGGGATTACATAGAGTGTATAATATGACTAAAGCCAATACAATTATACATGATTCAGATTTAAGTTGGATCCCCTAAGAATTCTTACATATATTGATACATATTCCTTCTATAGATTATTATTGTTATTTTCCAATCCTACTTCATCTTCTTTCCTTGTATTAGCCCAATCCTGGTAAGGTTATGAGTGTGCTGATTTACCACAGTATGCTTCGTCAGTGCCATGTTGGCAGTCCTGTTTTCCATCACATTTGACAGCATTGTTTGGGCAGTTGTCCTTTGGCAAAACTGTACTTTGGGTTTTCTCATCATTGCTCCCATCATGCTCATCGTAGTGGATCGCTGATGTTGCACTCCTGGTGCCGTACACAACTGTGGTTGGAGAGTATGTAGTAATGATTTTAAAGTAAGTAGAGGTAGAGTGTGCCATTATTGTTATACTTCACACAAACAAAATAATGAAATAAAATAAGAACAGTAATATGCATCTTAAAATTGACTTTCCATCTCACTTAATAAATATCAGCAACTATTCATACGTACTCCAGTTAACATAAATGATTTTCAAAGTGAGCACCGCATGCGACTGACCACACAGAGAAAACATTTTGTCAGTGCCAACAAATCTCTGTGGAAGTAAAAAAAATTCATATAATTCCATTCCATTTTTATTTATAGTTGCAAAATAATGTGTCATATACTGGTAATGACGTTTAGTAACTGAGTTTATGCTTCATACTGTTTTTAAATACCAACATACACAAAAATGAGCAAATGAAAATAGATAAATTCTTACACTCTTAGGACCACAAGGGCACAAAAATACTGTAAGTAACTGAGCTTCACATGCAGATACAACAGTTTCAAATAACTTAGTTCACAGGTTTTGATGACACTGTTCAGTGATCAAAGTATACCTCCAAGCCAAATGGCCACACCCAGCAGAACAAGCAACAGTAGGACTGACACCGACACACCAATGCACCTTTTCTTGCTCTCACAGCATCCTTTTTTCTTCTTTGGGACTAAACACAGTCAGAACAAAAGCATATAGTGACACACATATTAATGATCGTTAGAGCGACTCTGACTCAACATTTATTTTGTTTGTACATTTGCAATACGTGGATTTTATTCCTAGAAAAATATGGGAGGAGCAGGTATAACTCACTTGTGATGGGCTGTGAGACTTGGGGAACAGCCACAGATGGTGGATACCGAGGGATGTAACGTGGCTGGGTTGGGGGCATCATCCCTGGACCGAAGCCATACACCACCTCTTCATAAGACCTGAGGGGTGGCTGCGTGTGGACAGCAACAGAGTAGTAGGGAGGAGGGGGGGTGTCCTAAGAAAAAAGACAAAAACAATGAGGGCAAAACAAATACTCTGCAAGATTTCATAGATAAAATCTCTAACTGGACTAACAAACAATGTCATGTGACGTCTATGTCCAATATTATGTAATCACTCCTTGGGCACAAGATGCAGAATAATTATTTGATACCCTGCTGAATTTGTATGTTTGCTTATCTTTAGAGTAGTTTTATTTTAATGGGGAGAACCTGAACATTCTGAATTTCAACCAAATTAAATCAAAGTTATATATTGTTTTGCATGTCAATGAGTGAAATTAGTATTTGGTCCTCTACAGCAGCGGTCCCCAACCCCCGGGCCTCGGACCGGTACCGGTCCGTGAGTCGTTTGGTACCGGGCCCCGAGAGTTGAAGCTCAGGTGTGAAATGTATGGTTTTCAGGGTTTTTATCAGTTTTCAGCGTTATTTTGTTATTGTTTTTATCATTAACTCGGTTTTCCTGGGTCTTTTCACGTGTGTTATGAATAAATCTACTTTTTTTGGTACCGGTACTAGTTTTATTTTGTTGTATTTATCCACGACAGCTTAAAGGCCGGTCCGTGAAAATATTGTCGGGCATAAACCGGTCCGTGGCGCAAAAAAGGTTGGGGACCGCTGCTCTACAGCCTAGCTAGAAACCTGACTCTGACCACCACCATGTGCAAGACCATGGTCAAGGTCATGCAGGGGCATAGCCAGAACTCACTCATATAGAAAATCTGTGGAGAGCGCTGACGTTTGTTTCTGTAAAGAGAAGTGGGCCAAAGTGGGCCTTCCTGAGATAAGTAAAAACCTGGTGACCCCTGTGCTTGCCAACAAGGATTTTTCCAGTACTAAGTCATGTTCTAAGGCATATATATTAGGTATAATATGTACAATTAGACATACATGAGCTAGAATGGTAAATCATCCATATGTGTTTCTTGTTGTTAAGACTCTGCACATTTGTGGTTGTCAAGAGTCTGCATGTAACCTATTGTCCTCCATGATATCCAAACACTGTTATCAAGTCTACACCAGCTCAACAACCTTATAGGCACAAAGAAAGAAGTGATGTATCCTGGCAACAGTGTCTAACAGATCAGATTTAGGAGTATGTTCCTCATTTCTCAGTGATATCGTCTCTGCCAGTAGCCATATCAAGAATTTCAAACAAAGGTCTTAATCCATATTTGGAGACTTGTATGGGACAAGTTGGTGCAAAATGATAGTGGGAAAAATGCACCTAAGAACAAGTTTGTTCGCTGGGTTTTTCTTAGAGGAATAAGTGGCTCAAATACTTTAATCCACATGGGTTAAAGGTCTACCATGTGTTCATTGGGAGTGACTCATGGCACGGACTACTGACTAGTTAGATAGCCACCTTGGTAAAAGAATGGTGTCTAAGCAGCTGTCAGTGATATTTTGTGTGTGTGTGTGTGTGTGTGTGTGTGTGTGTGTGTGTGGTAGTGCGTTTCCCTACTGTATCTACCAAATAACTGGTTTTGGTATCACTTCATTGTTAGCAAGTGTTACTTTAAGTTTTCCCAAATGTGTTGGAGGTTAATCTGGGCAAAACAAGGATGTTGTAACACTTTCTAATGCATTTTTTCTTTTTGTTTGTTTTAAGAGGGTGTGGTATTGTTTTTGGTTAACAAAAAAGTTCCAGTAAGCATTTGTCAACCTTAGGGTGTCATTGACTGGAATCACTGCATATAACAATATCTCTCTGATTGTCTTTCTACTACAGAACAATCCAGCAATCCAGCACCCTAACACTGACCCGGTGCCTCGTTTTCTTTTTTCCTAAGATGATAAAGTTAGTCTGTGGGCCATACCTCCCCATTTTTATCAATTATTAACAATGAAAGTTTGCCCAGGTTAAAGTTTAGTGAAATGAAGGTCAGCATTAGAGCATCAGCAATCTCTTTGTCTTTGTTCACTTCCCGTCTAATTTTAAATTTGTCTTTCACCCCTGGCCCCCACCCCACACTTTGAGAATCACTACACCAAGACATGCTGTGTTTATTCTGAAAGGATTTTGGCTTGTGCTGCTAGTGTTTCAGTGTCACATGCACCATTTCCTTGAAATAGTGTGCAATGGCATTTTAGGTATGTTTTCTCTTACTGGCTAGGTGATTCAGGTGACTCTGCTACCCAGTCAGCAGCAGTAAAAAACCCTGTGAGTGTGCACAATGGACTATAATTGCCATAGGTGTAGCACTTGTGTAACATAGCATGGTGTTCATTGCCCATTGTTTTGCTTTAAAAGATGTTTGTCTATTTTTTGTCAGGGATGAATCTGAATCTGTTGGTTGAAGAAAACACTTTTTTCTTTGTTATTTACTGCACTGGTTATAGACCGCAATTTTGTTAAGGAGCAAACAAGTTAAAGAAGATTCATCCTCATGTGTTCACACCGGTTATGCAGATAGAGTCAATCTTTACCTAGTTATATGATTACAAAGTACTTAAAGTCTTATAAATTATGTCCACTGTGCTAAATCAAATTTGGGCAGAAAAATGTGAATTTGATTTGTTATTTTCTTCATCAATAACAGCATGATCTTTGGTTTTAAACAAGTTTTCTGCTGATTTCTTCAATATTCATGTTTTCTTGTTTTAATGACAAATTGTCTGATTAATTTATATAAGTTGTTATAAGAATAACAACACTGGTCAACAAGCATTTTCCTTCTGGGACTCTTTCACCTGTATTTTAGCAGATTTTACTGGCTGACACCAAACTGGAAAATTATGTTCCAAGTACTCGCCAACTTGGATGATGTTTCAGCATTTAAGAAATAAGTTTGGTCTCAAGAAAAGTAAAACCAAAATTAAGGAAAGCATTTTTGTTGGTCCTGAAATCTGTGAATGGATGTCTGATGATTATTTCCAAATGAAACTGAACCCAGCTCAACTAGGTTGTCCAGAATTTTCTTAGCAGTCACAGAGGAAAAGGTTTTCCTGAGTTTTGGATAACATACTGAAAGTGTATGTGTTTTTGCCACGCTCATTGCTGGAGCATGGCTCATGGATTTCATCAAAATAAAAAGCCAATATCAACTCTTGGTCCCTACAAAGACAAACAGACATGTAGTACAAGTGAAAAACCAAGAGCTAAATTAACAGAGATTTGCTGTAACATATCTCTAGTATTTTCTTCTGGTTTGCTTACAAAGGAAACAAATTAAAACAGACTTGGCAGAAAATAGTTACAATTCCAAACATTGTGTTGATATATTGATGTTCAGCAGTATCAAAACATGAGTGATGTGTATGTCACAAACCTGACACGCAAGCTTTAATTTGATTACATATCTGAAATCACTGTAAAACAATGGATAAAGACCTGGAATTTCCTACTTGCAAATAAAAATATATTTTGTAGATCAGTCTAATGAGGCAAACCTTCTACTGGTGCCTGGTTGTGTCTAAAGGTAACAAAATCTACCAACCAACATATCACTAACTTACATGTGAAACTATTTTCAGCTAAATTAAGCAAAAGTATTTTTGTACAGCAATTAAAACGTGTGCTAATTTTAGTACTGTGACATGCGACATGCAGGAACGAAGCTGGTGATATCAAAGTTTACAAATGCTAAATGCTCTGTGGCTGTACCTGTTTGAACACAGCATGCCTTAATCACCTGTTTCCATTATCAACTAAGCCTCTGTAGAAAGTCATACAATGTGAAAAAACAAGTTTCTGATGAGTCATTTGACCTCCTGACATTCTTACAGCATTTGTTTTCACATACATACATTTTTTAAACAGTTCTTGTCACGTTGTAAGTTATTTCAATCCTGAAACTGCTGCTATGAGCAGTTTGCAGTTTGTGTATGAACCGCACCAAGAAATTGAGAAAAAATAAGATGTGCTATTAGTGTAAGGGTCACTGGTAAATAACCCTTAAAGAAATACTTCCCTTTATGCAGTCTAAATTTTGGGCTTGACCATTGCCTTTCCTCAGCTGTTGAGACCTTTTTCTAATATCAATGTGATCACACTTCCATAAACTGGGGAGACGAGCATATAGTTCTCAAAATTTAGATTTGCTATTACGCCTGTTTCAAGTTAAGTTCAGTAAAAGTTGAAAAAAAAAACTGTGAAGGCAAGCATTACTCACCAACAAAGATGTATAGTTTTTTGGGGTTTTTTAAAAAAAGACCTATAGGCAGCATAAACCTTACTTTATTGTAATCAAATGCCTAAGCAGAATTAGGTGGAGGTATAGTCATATTTCTCAGCATAGTGCACACGGTCATATTTCACAGTTTGCTCTCCAGCTATTATTATAAATAAAAGGTGGAAAAATTAGAGGATCTATGCAACACAAAGAACAGCATCACTCACGCAAACCATGTCATCTAAAATTACAAAATCCATCCATCCATTTTCTTCTGCTTGCACAGTTCAGGGTAAGCTACAACATAATCTGATATAAAATGGTAAACTAAAACTGTCCCTTTTTTTTTAATCTGCCAGCCTTGTATGGGCAAAATTAATAATTCTAGATTCAAACACAATATCCAGAACATACAATGAAATGCAGAAAGCTGCAATTACGGGTATTTTATCTCTCTCTTTATTTTATCTAAAAAGACAAGAGTCAGTACAATGAAAATGTGAAGTTTAATAACATTATTTCCTCCATCATCACATCAGGAATATACACAATTTCACAGACACAGTCTAAAATTGAATAAAGAATACAAATAATTGCCCATATAGACTAGATAAGCTAAGACAGAAAGCCTCTATAACACCTGAAGGAAAGTGAAGTCAAACCTTTCGCTCTGTAATCTCTATACTGAGCAACATTCTTCAGCCTTCTGGGGAATGCTACATATACTCACAAGCAACACACTTCTCTAAATTCAAAATAATGCAAACTGAAGCAGAAAACACAGCCATCATTCAGGTGAGCAGTAATTAAGTGGGAAGTTTGACTATTGAGTGAAGACACGCCAGCAAGAATCAGAACCTACCGGGTCATGTTTATCCATTGGATTCAGGAAAGCAAAGTGTGTAGAGTGGAGGTGAGAGCAGGTGGGTGGAGCTTTTTCAGTGCAGGTTTACAAAGTCTGGAGCATGGTGGTGAAACATTAAGCACGTTTGTTCTTCTCCTTCCTTTCGTCTCCTCTGCTTTCTACCCACTGTGTTTCCCACTCAACTTAAACCAAGCAATAGGTAGGTAGGCCTATCTTCCCCCTCCCATCGTAATACCTCCCATGTAAATCATTCCTTCTTTGCTTCACAGAGACGGGTGTGTCCAGTGCACCAATATCCTACCTGTCAGACCAGTTTTGTAGCAGCAGCATACTGACATTGATTCACAGTATGAAGCTCAAATAACCTAAGCTGAGCTGTCAGGGCCTCTTCTCCCGAGAGTATGACATGATTTCTTTTTCAATCTGGAATTCATGTAGAATTGGATGTAGAATTCACCACAGTGTATTTAAACCCTGGAGACAAGCAGACTGCCCGGCCCCACAACAGCAGAGCAGCCCATCAGCCTGGACCCCGAACAGACGACCAGCTCCTCCTGGCTATCTGGTCGTCTGGTCCATGACTTCTCTTGGAAGACAGCATCTCGTTCTTGGCTGGGGAAGAGAAACTCTGGGCCTTCTTTCTGACTATAGCGTCGAAGCACCAGTCAGTGTATTCCTTCAGAGCATCCAAATTCTCCTTGTTGTCCTCCAGGGTGTTGGACATTATTATGCAGATATGTGTTGTTGTCTGTCAATTTTCTGGTGTGTTTTAAGCTTTAAAAAGTGTCTGTTTAATCTTTATTCCCACAAGTCTCCAGCATCTGACCTCACCTACAGCATTTCCGTTCCACATAGCATCTACCCAGGAAGACTTCTACATTATTAGTGCGATTTCTCCCTCTGAAAAATAGAGGCAGGTGGATCGTTACAATTATTGATAGTTTATTAGTATTGTTATCGGATCGATATGATATGATATGATATGATATGATATACCTTTATTAGTCCCACAAGGGGAAATACTGGCACGATAGGATTGATACTTTGTTTCTATCATCGTAAGATGATTCATCTCATAAATCATGACACACTGCTCTCCCCTATGTATCTGTATCGCTATTGGCAATTCTGGTCCAGTATTTACTTGGGATCAGGTTGATACCAGAATTTGCAGTATTGCACAGCACTTCTTAAAAACAAAAATAAAATGAACAATATATTTTACATTGTATAATAATTATTACATAATTACATAATAATTACTACAAATTAAAATTAAAATATCCAAATTCGTATTGAATTCATTTTTTTCTGAAGGTTAAATAAACATTCCACTTTCAAAAAAGAATAAAGGTAGCACTTTATATTGATGTCACACTACTAAGCATTAGTATTAAGGTATTATTAAGGTATAAGCAAGTGCTTAAATCATCATTTATGTTGAATTAGTCTGTAATTCACAAATATAGATGTGTTTTTATCTGTATTAATATTATATTTATAAATATATCTGTTACAGTTACTCCATGTACAGCTATCACTACTGTACATGGTGTAACTATGTACAGCTATCATTGCTACTACATTACTGCTAGTAATAATCATAATCATAGTCATAATAATATCTCTGTATTTATAAATGTCATAATAAGGAGGGGTAATGCTATATAAATTATGAATTAAGTACATGTTAATGATTTACTAATATCTTAACTGTAGTTAATACTTTGGCATTATTATAAAGACATTATTATAAAGTGAATTTTATGGTAATTATTTCATTGTTCGGGCTTTAAAACATTAACCAAAATTAAATACTGGTGGCAAAATCACAAGGAACCAAATCGTGGTAATACAAGTAATTTTGGATGTGCGAGAAAGCATTTTTCTCACGAAGTTGGTGCCTTTCTGCACAGATGTGGCTCCTGGGTATTTCTGATTTGCACCTGCCAGATTCACTTTACATATGATCTCTACTTCCTCTTGCAGCCACACATTTCTTCAGTTGTTCTTTTTTACCCCCTTCAATTTGAAACTAAAACATAACTTTCATCGCTGTTTTCGCTTTGACCATTGCAAAATGTATAACTGACAAGTCAAGTCAGGTCGGAATTTATTTCTATAGCAGATTTTAAACAACCTCAATTGTTGTACAGGTTCTAAGAATAATACGCTATGCATAAAAATCACTAAATCAAAAATAAATATACACTAAAATCATGAAATGAAAAATACACATAAGTCTGTGTTTGCATAATAAAAACTAGTGAACTCTGCTCAACTAGAACTAATAGCAAGCAAGAATAAGTAGGTTTTAAGCAGTGTTTTGAAACGACTAAGAGAGTGGGTGGCTTTTATGTGAAATGATCGGTTGTTCCTTCAATTAGGAGCCACAAATGAAAAGGCTCTATCACCTCTGCTTTTAAGGTTTGATCTAGGAATATTGAGGAGCAGCTGGAAATGCAGCGACGCAAAAGTCAGTTGAATAAGGTGGTGCCAAACCATTGAGACTCTTGAAAATCTGAAAGTCCCACTAGGCTGATCATTTTCACCAACCTAGTGGGAAATATTGGTAGGTTGGTGAAAATTAAAGAAAAAACTCAAATCTTCCCTACAGTGATGGAATCCAGCAAATGTTTTGCTTTGGGTGGCATTTTGCTGGAGTGTTTTTTGGGTCTTTTGAACTTTTACGCTCTTCATTACCCTCCCAATGGAATATCTTTTAAGCAAAAAAACAGCTTCTTTCCACCTGTAGAGTTCCAGAGGCTTATAGCATCAATACAACACAGAGTGAAGTTGTTATGGCAGCACATACTGGTCTAACACAATGTTAATACCAACTTTGTCTTAGTTCTGGCTTTAATTTTTTCACTCATCTGTAGTTTAGTGTAGTGGATACTATTTCTGCAAACTCTTTGCATCTCTGTTGCTCATCTTTGCTGAACCGTTGTTGAGCATGTCGCATAATACGTATCTTACAAACTGTAAACATGAATGTCTTCACGTATCCTCAAGTCATCCAGGTAAGGGAAACCCAGGAAGCTGATTCTGTTCACCTGGACGTTGAATTTCCTTCGGGATTAATAAAGTATTCTGATTCTAATTCTGATTCTGAATTTACAGTTTCAGAAATGTTTCATGACTCATCCAGGTGACTTCTTCGGGCTCTGAATGCAAAATCCAGATGAACAGAATCAACTTTTTGGAAACATGAATGTGGGACATTCGCAAACTGTAAACACAGTTTTAGATCTGAATCTGAATTTAGATCTGAATTCCCCCAAGTTTCCTTTGTTGTGACTCTGCATGACTGTAAAACTGATGCATAAAAGATAATGACCTTAAAGGAAATGTGCTTAAGTGTAATCCAGGTGTTGTAATGTAGATCTATATTATGAGACCTGATGTTCAGCGTTTTAATTTGTCTGCTCATTAGTGGTTTATTCATGGCTGATATTAATGAGATACTTAATGATGCATTGAGTCTGTGATACACACTAGAGAGTATATTCACTGTTATGATGCACCCTTTCACACCACTAGAGGGTGATCTTATTGTGCATGAAGCCAAAGGGCACTTATAACTTAAAAGTGACTTGCAAGAAAGTCCCTGTTCTGAACAACAGCAGTTGATCTTGTGACCTTTTAAAAAAGACTCCCTCCCCCACTGCTCACATTTAGTCAGCGGCTCTCTGTCCACCTGACATTATCAAATAGAGATGTGGTGTGCTTTGCAGAGACCCTGTTTGCATTTACTGGGAAGTAAAACTAAAAAGAAATCACATGAGAGGAGGAGGTGAGAAAACATGGGGGTATATATGGCTAACTTTAAGAGAAAGCTACTTCTCAGAAATGGAAGGTACTCTTTACTAAAGTATATCTAGATAAAAGCTCCTTGAATAAATCAACATCCCAATGTATTTCTCTTTGGTATAATTTAGATATTGAGGTTTGTGCTAGATCCAACCAATCCTCTTTCTGATACAGTTTCAGTGGACTAAGCATAAGTCACATGCAATCACAATAAAAGAAAGAGTGTGGTACTCCCATGGGCACCAGACTCGTTCTCTTGTTGGAAAAACTGGGTAAAGCCTGAAACAGTTTAAAAAGATGAGGAAGGCTAGATGACATTGCAGGTTCAGCAGTCTATGTCCTATTTGTTTTAGGGAACTTATGTTAACCAGTAAATCAATACCCTTTACACATTTACAGTAATGAATGAGCAGAATCCAGCAGACAGAGGAAGAAAAGTAATTTGTATGTGACGCTTTTAAGCCTTGATATGCAGCAGAGACAATGATGGACACAGTGAAAAATCGGAGAATTGTGCAGGAATAAGTGATTGTTAACGGTTTAACAAGGGGTATTTTTATGAGTCATTTCTTAACCAGAAATCGATATATATCTACCCATAACACACATTACGCCATCAGCTTTCTTTGTTAATCTGCAAAACAGGAGTAATGAACTGAACTACTGAAATTTTGTGTAGGATGAGGTGTAGAGATAAGGCCTGATAGTCACTGTGGTTTATTGCACACATACTGTAGATAAAAGTACATACTTTATTCATGTGATATTTAAAGATATAGGTTGCCTTGCATCCCTCATGTTAGATAATGTAAGTTTCTAAAGAACATGGAAAAATATTGCTGCCTAATCACACATAATAACTCGCATGCTGGCAACATATTAATATGGCTTAATGCATGATGAAGCTATATGCCTGTTATCCACACTAGCTCATGATTTATTCTTATCATCAAGTGAAGTCTGACTTTCAAGACCTTTATTTTTGATTTATTTAAGTGTTAGTACAGAAAAGTAAGCACATTCACCCAAACTGGGGCTATAATTAACATAGATTTTTAGTTGTCTCTGTTCTTCTATCTTCAGCCATGGTTAAGTGCAAAAGAAAAAAAAAGAAACAACATATGCAATGCATCAAACCACATAGGAGGTCGTGCTGAACAAAGTGTCACAGGAAAAGGTAGACAAAACCTAAAAGAGGAAACCAGTAATAAGACGAGTTTCCTGAGTTTAAATTTTATATTTGTCAGTGAAAAAACAGAAATTACATAAACAAAAGAGTATACAAAGTGAACTGATAAACACCAGAATGAGTCTTTGATAGTAACTACTGCCTACATTTTAGGGGGGGAAAAAAGTGAAAGGGGAATTCCTGAAAGCTTCCTCTTCTCATATCTGGTGTAGACACACTCCAACTGTGTTTTTTTCTGATAGTGCTCAACACAAATTACATTATGAGCCCGGTGAGAGCATGGAAAGGGGAAAAGAAAAGACAAAAGAGGAAGAAAGAGGCTCTCTTGTTGAGAAAGGCAAGAGCAAGCGAGAGATGAAACTAGCAGCAACGTCACGGATATAGTCACAACAGGAAACTCATCATCTGAGAGGGAGGGGAGTTAGGCGAGCGACGAAGGTACTTGGTGGGAACTATGTAAATAAAGTCATTTTTGAAAAAGAAGGGGCCTCTTCTTCTTCGTACCGCAGATGTGTAGGCAGCACAGTATCAGCAGAAAACAGCTGCTTCCTCCTTGTTAATATTAATCAACAGTTTAGTTTAGTTCTTCTGTACAGTTACACAGAGCCACTGTGGAGGCTGGATGTTTCTGTCGGTGATGATTGGAATAAGGGACTCTATTAGCGACTACAAACCGGATTCTAACTAAATGGTGTATTTCCAGATACTTGAAATGGATATCAAAGCCAAATTGCTGGGTTTTGTCTTCTTAATGATCTACATGAGCCTTGTGTCAGGTAATTAAAAGCTTTTCTTACGTTCTATTTGTAATCTTACTTAGTATGAAAAAAACTCACAGTTGATTATTTACTTAAATAACAATTTAAAAATTATTTAGAAGGTACTATATTTTTCCTTCATGATCATTTATAATATTTGTATTATTTCTATGATCAGATGAAGCCTCATACAATCATACCAGTAAATGAGCTCAACAGCAAGAGTGGAAATTCTGTTCCCTTTCCAAAAAACCCAGAGTCACTTAGTTGGAGATCCCATAAATCAAAGCTTGTCAGCTTTTGACCACAAGTTTCACACAAAAACGTCTGGCAGTAACACTTTCGGAATATGTTAACAGGGTTTTACATTACCATTGACTTTATAGCTCATTCCCTATATACAGGAATTCGAAGCTTCGTGTTTGAAAAAGATATGTGTGTATATATATATATATATATATATATATATATATATATATATATATATATATATTTAAACTTCCATTATTGTAACAATTAATGTACATCTTAACCTCTTTTTTTCAATATCAGGAGCAGAGGGCATTCCTGGTCCTGCCAAAGTGATGGTGAAAATTTTGGATGGCGAGGTAATACTACATTGGGATACACCCGAGGATGCACCTTCAAACTATTACTACAATGTGGAAATGGCAAAGTAAGTTTAACTTACATATCAATAAGAATCCTTTTACAGACTTACAATATGTCAATCTCTGAACTTCCTTATCCTTATTTCTTTTTAATTACATTTTTATTCTCTGTGACTTCATTTTGATTTTGTCTTCAGTTTGTTTTTCAAGCATTTGATGCTAATTGTTTTTCAACTAAGAGTTACTAAAACTTTTTTTAAGTTTATATTTTTATTTTGGTGACTGTTTTCTGTCCTTAGGTACCAAGATGACTGGGCCGTGTTGGCAAGTTGCACACTGATTAATGAGACCTACTGCAGCCTTAACAGTTTTATAACTGATTTTGATTCTGGCTACAAGGTCAGAGTTCAGCTGGTAGCAGGAGGTGATGAGTCTATTTGGGTTCGTAAGAAATTTCTCCTGAATGAAAGTAAGTACAATTTGTTGTGTTATTTTTAGATTAAAATGCTCTAATTAATCATTCAGACACATAATAAGATTATTTTCTTTCCCTTCTCTGATCATAGGCAAACTGCAACCTCCCTCCTTCACATTGTGGGCTACATCCAGCACTATAACCGTCTCTGTTCACCCAAAACCCATTTTGAAGAAGATTTTTCCTTTTGGTTTAAGGTACACCATCTACCTAGAGGAGAAAGGACAAGATAATAAGGTAGGTTAGATTAGGTTAAAGCAATAAGGTTTTTCACAATTCAACTTCACAAACAACTTCACAATTTAAGACTGGAAAATATAATGATGAATTGCCCTTACTTTCATTATTTAAAGCTTATTTAAAGAATAAAACAGCTGACTATGTTCTTGCCCTACAGAATACCACGACATACTTGAAGGATGACATGGAAGAGGATCAGAAGACTACTTTCACTTCTCTCCATTGGGGTAAAGAGTACTGTGTCAGCGTCAAGTCAGAGGGCAATGGAAATCTCCCCGCCAGCAGTGTTTCCAAAAAACAGTGTCTGCTGTTGCCAGAGCAAGGTAAAGAAAAAAATGGTAGATTATTTAAGAAAATTATTAACTAGGTCTACTATAAATCACATTTACACAGGGCCTGAAAACAGGAATGGCAGCTAAATGCCAAACATTTGAACATTTTTCAGCATTAAAACAAATCTTAATAAAGCATCTATCGTCCACTGTTTGTGGTAGATTTGATTAGATTTAGATTACACCTTTATGAAGTATCATTGTTAGTATGATAAAAGCTCAGCTATAGCCTTGCTTTTTTTCAGCAAGACACTCACATTTGCTAAATTCTTTGGTGCTTTTGCTCTTTTCAGAGTATTACATTATTGCCGTATCATCCCTATCATTTGTGGGTGGGCTGGCATTAATTGCAGTCATAGCAGTCTTCCTGCTGTGTTACCTGAAACGTCCAGAGAAAACACCTGCTGCACTGGTAAGTACAGTAAACTATAGACAACTGCGCACACTTGTAGTGTCAACTATTTGGAAAACAGAAAAACAGTATTTTAAAAAGAGATCTTACAATGTACACTAATCCAATGGTTCATAAATCAAATCTAAATTTCTTTTTTCTTTGACTCACCTTAGAAATCCCCTGCTAGTGGCTGGCTTCCACTCTATGTTGAAGATGGGGCTGTGGAGGTGGTTACAGACAAAGGATGGTTTCTGTCACCATACAGAAAAGACATGAAAGATGGTGTGAAAGACCCAATCAGTCATCTTACAGTAACAGAGGACAATGAAGAAGAGGAGAGGAGGACCAGCATGGATAGTGGGCTCAGTATGGAGTCTAACTCAAACATTGAAGAGAATCCACCAATGAGACAAGATGACAGTGGCTGTGGAAGCATGGGAGGACCTGAAAGCACAACTAGCAGCCAAACAGATTACCCACTTGAGAATGAGCGGGCTGATTCCATTCGGAAAAGAGAGGACAGTGGGGTGGGTCTGGGATGCCAGATGATTTCTTGCATTAACTTGGATGGGCAGGACAGTGGGCCTCTAAAAGAGTCTGCTGCTGGAGGCAACTATCGCAGCCAGAGTCCTTCAGATGTGCAGATGCAAGCTTCTGATGATGAGGAAACATTTAAACAGATACTTCCAGACTTGGTTTTGGCCGAGGTGGTCACGGGCTACAGAGCTGGGCCTCAGTCGTGTATCTGTTCAGGAGCTGGTCAGTGCATTTGGTGTCATCAGCAAGGCCACGATGAAACCAAAGTCATCAAACAATATAGAAAAGTGTCTATTGAAAATGGACAACTTGTAAGCCAATCTGATTTAATAGACTCTTACAAAGGAGATGTTACACATCCAGGTTACTCTAGAGAGAAACAAACTGACACACACATGATGGATGACTTAGAATCAAATTTCTTTCCACTGAGGGATTTTCCTCTGCTGACCTCTCTGTCCCCACTGCCCTTAGTGAAGTGTGGGCAGGACTTCAATATGAACAATGTGTCCCTTTCTCTCTGCGATGTACAGCTGAAAATTGACTGATAAACTGTGAGATGTGACAAAACACTTTATTTAAAAAGAACAAAATCCTGCCACCGCATGTCACAATGCAATACTGGAGCAATAAACTCATATTTTCTACACTTAATGAAACAGAAGCACTAGAGTGAGGTAAAATGTTCCAGTGCCAGAAACTGAAAAAACATGCGGAAATCTTGGGGATAAAACCGAGTGGTTAACAGGCAGTTACTGAACATACTGTAGGAAGGAAACAGAGGTTAGATTACAGAGCTACTGACTGGTAACTGTTGGAAGGAGTCTTGGGAGATGATGAAGACTGAGAAGATTCTAAGAAACGCCCTTTTTAACCCTGTTTCACTGAGTCTATTTACAACTGACTAATGTGTTGTCTGCCGGAAGTGAAACTGTGTGGGGAGCACTGAAGAGAAACGGCTTGATAGTTATGTGCTCTTGGACATTTTGTGATTTCATCGCCGCCAACAATGAACTTTATTGCAGTTGCCCACATTGGAGTGTTCTTGTTTCTCAGCAGTGTGTTTAATTCACACAGTTTCGTGATACTTAATCCACAAACTTTTTACAATAACAAGTGGTTTCACCTTACTTGTTATTGTAACGAGCAAACTTTGATATAAAAAGCATTTTGTGTCTGATTCTCTTTCATGTTTTCTTACATGGCAAAATATATTCACGTTTGTGCTTATAAGACCAGCTACTTCTTTGTTCAATCTATTTATTAGTCTATTTATTTAATGTCTTTGTTGATACATGTGCTACTCATGATTAAAACTTTATCCTTGGACTAGTCTGTAAAATTCATATGTTGCCAAGATTCCTAAAAACAATGCCTAAACCTAGCTAAACAGTGAGTGAAAAGTGGAAAAAGTGAAAGTGGAACGTGAAAATATTTTTTGAAAAGAATTATTAACATAAGCTAAAAAGTCAAACTCTTTTTATTCGAATTTAAGTCTTATCCAGTCACCTGCAACTTTATGTGGCATTGCAATGTATTTTGTTGAACAGCAAACTTTTTATCCAATTTAGATTTAAGCGAAGATTATTTTTAGACACTCACAAGTCAGTGAAACCAGTTGACAGACGACATGCTGTTTTCAGAAACCATGACTAAAGAAAACCCAAGGAAAACCCTGAGACAACAAAATGATACCTTCTTTAAAGAACCATTACACAAGACAATCTGTAGGCTACTAGGGATCTCCATATGCAAATTATGTACAGGAACCAGGTCAGTGGTTTTGAAGCTTCTAAACTGAGAAACAAACACTTCCTCTGTCAGGCCTTACCCCATTTCTAAAAAGTCCCGAGAAGAGAATGAATATTGTCAATATGGGTTGATTTTCATACACCAAACATAGCATTAGGGAAATCCTGTGACAAGTATTCTATGTATAAACGGCATACAGGGAAGTAAGACAGTTTCATGCAACTTATCATAATATTTTTACATATACACTGATGATTATTGTAGAACATTAACATGTTGGGAATTCCTGTGGTAAAACTTTCTTTTTGCGCTCCTGCTGTTCCCCTACTTTTTTTGAATGTCTGTGCATTTTCCAGGTTGGTAATTGAACTTGAGGGGAACTCCCAGTTCAATTACCAAAACTGGAAAAATATTTGGCTAATTTTAAGACAATTAAAATGCAACACAAAACTTCCAAAACTAGGTTTTGTCCTTTGTATGATTTCAAAATATGCCTGCACCCACATAAGTTAACAATGAGAAACATGTCACTTTGTTTTTCCCATTATTGCTAGATTAAATCCTTCTCTGTTGAGAAGTTACTGTACTTACAGTACTAGAGCAAATGCACAGACAGGTTATGGCAGGTATCACAAGAACTATAGTGCAGCTTATGCTTTATCTTATGTTGCCAGCAAAGACTAACATCACAGAAATAAAACACGTTAGAAGAAAAGTCTCAGTTTTCATCTTTTCATCAAAAAAATGAAAAGCCTTCCTCACATGATCGCCAGCTTAATTCCCAATGAAATAACAAAAATATGGAACTGTTCTCCATTTAATAATAAAACACTGTCACTTGAATCACTGAGTCAATAAACTACTATCCTACTATAGAAAATACATTGTAGATACTAAATCCTTAACAATACAACTGATCGGTGCTGAGAATCTAATATTCCTGCAATAAAACAACAGCAAATCTAAATCTGAACCCAAGTAAAAAAAGAACAACTTTTATTTACCTATTTTTGGTGATGTTTACCAATAAAAACAATAAATATTAAATGTTAAATGTTAACCAGAGTATTGGAACTGTTTCAGAATTACTATTAGAAAAGACAGTTTTGCATGTAATCTTATATTTACTCTTTGCTGACTCATTTTTTGAGACTTGAAACTACGTGAAACATCTTTGTCTTAAAAAAAAAATATCTGAGTGATGTTGTGAAGATATAAGACCTCAATGTCTAAAACCAAAAGGTTTATGCATTGCCCCGGGGTTTCATAGCTGATTTTTGTCAGTTCAGTAATCCATGCATATCCAGTGATCAGTGACTGCAAATATCTTCACATGCAAATTTATGTGCAGTCAGTGAACTATTTTGGGCACTGAAAAGTTAATACATTATATTTTCTATTTTAGAGCTTTAGTAGAGGATGTAAGTGTATTGTTGTACAGATATGAAGGTTTGTTTTTACAGTTTGAGTTAAAAAACCATCTAAAACTATTTCAGTTGTGAAAAACTTTTGTCTTTTGTGAGAAATGACTCATTTTCACTGAATTCAAAAGATGACATTTATTCACCCCCACCTCAGAGAGGTCATTGTTTTTTCAATACATGAGTTAGACAAGGTTCAGTTTCATTATGGGAAATAAAATAATGAGACTATAAGGACTCTACCAACTATCACAAGTATCAGAAAGGAACCATTATGTGCATGTGCATTAGGAGGGAAGTCACCTGCAGCTTACCAGAAAACTGCCGTGTTGCTGTGGTTGAGTTGTTGATATTCTGCCTTCAATGCAAAAAAAAAAAAAAAATCTCCTCTGCAATACAAGTGTATATATGCTTCCTCCCATTGGTGTGTGTGCATGTGTGTGTGCATACTCAAATCTGTATCACGGGACACCGCAACATCTTGTCAGTTTCTCATGACACATAACAAAACTGCCAGTGCGAAATTGGACGCAAATATTTATTTACATGTATAATTTTATATTCTTAAAATCACATGATATTAACAGCAACATAGTTCTGCATATACAGAAAAAATGCAACACCTCTCCTTGTTTTAAGAACAAGTTTGCATTTTCTTAAACATAACTATAGAATAAAGTTGTTGCATGATAGAAATATAATCAAAAGGAATCAAAAAGTAACATAGTAAACAAACCCCTCAGTCTGGGTTTTCCTCAGGTTTTTACACCAACATAAAGCAGCAAATAACAAGCAGGAACAGAGCCAAACATGTTGAAAAAAGGTAGGTGGTGTGTAGGAAAGTGACAAACGACTGAATGCCTTCCATCAAGGTGATGATCGAAACACAGACAAGGTGTTATTTCATGCTTCTGCTAATGGAGAAGGGAGGGGGAGCCTTCTTCAGGCCGACTTTGCTGTGAAGCATAAAATCAAAAGCACCCATGTGATCATGAAGCAAAGGAGGAAATAAAACTTTTAAAATGATGTGAAAGGTCTACACTCAAAGGTCATTGTTGAAAAAATCTACTTACGTGAGCACTTTGTCTTTCACCGACGGAGCTACAGAATAAAAGGAGACATAATAAGCAAGGTTTCTAAAGCACAATAGTCCAGTGGATTTATCATGCTGTAGCATTACTGCTGGGCAGTGATGCAGTCAAGCATTTAACCACACATATGACAGTTTCAGAAGGATATTTAGAGAGTTGTTTCAGTCAAATTATTACACCATGTGGATAGTTTCTTTTATTTTCCTTTTTTGTGCATGTTGAAATCGATGTTTCTGAAAAATAAGCTGGTTCATTCCACTTCTGTGGAACTGACTCTCTCTTGACCTCCTGTACATACTGACTTTGAATAGAACCAAAAATTTCATATTTGGAAAGTTTAACTTTTTTGTTGCCACTGATCTTCAGTCTCGCATACCTCAACCTCTTCTCCCTTTTTCCCTTCCTTAAGAATGGCTACTTGAAAGCCACCTTTCCACTGACACCATTTCTGATTAAGCCTTAGTGCACAGTAGATCGATCAGCTGAAGAGCCAGATGCATCTGTCAGGAAATAATCCTTTGCTGGATTGTTTCCTCTTTCTTAAGAACGTGACTTTCAGATTCTAAATTTATGCTATGTCTCCATACAACACTGGCTCATCCCTTGAGTTAGTTGCCTTTTTTATGCTTGAATTACTCAATGTAATTTACTTCAGTTTAAAGTGGCTTAACAAACAAAACGAACGAGGGTATTGAAATGAATTCAATACCCTTGTTACTCACAGTCAGAGGTTAGTATAATGACTTATAATGACTGTTAGACTTGACTAAGTGTACGTTTTTTAATTGGGGAAGCAGCAGAGATGCTGCAGACACAAGCTATATTCTTCGTGACCAAAAGGAGACTAGAAAATGTATGCTTTTGTTATCTCACCTTTTTTCTTGCAGCATTTTTTACACGTTTTACATTTGTACTTGCAGCAGAATTGTACAATGCCTATGGTGAATAGAATGAACAGGATTCCAAAGCCAACAAGAATCCCAACGGCCGTTGAGTTTACTCTGCTTTCTGCAAATAGAAAATTAGTTAATTAGATCAATACTACAGACTAATACATTTTCCAATAGCCTTACAGGCATGTAAATAATAATAAACAAGGTTTTAAATGACACGGAAATTGAATTTCATGGGGTATTTCTAACAAAAATGAATTACCAAACAGTCTGTCTGGTTTCTTGGGCCTAATTAGATCAATATATATATGTGTTTGTTTTGAATGAATATTGTCCCTGATTCTGATTGGAAAATCAATCTGTAGCAAAAACTAAAACTGGCCATTGCCATTGTGGTTCTCTTTGATGCAAAACTGAGAGACCAAGCGTACAGACAGTTAAGAGTATTGCTTTCAATAAAAACAAGTATCACACCATAAACTCTTTATAAACTTCCAGAACCGTTAACAGCTTTCAAGAAAGATCTCTGTAAGTTAAAAGTTGACAGCTTGTAATACATAATGCATGTAAAACACTTAGTCACTGTATGAAACAGAAAAGCAAAACCAGCAACACATTTAAAGGCAGTGTATCTCTAGAAAAAACAAGAAAGAAATGAAGTTTGAAGAAAACTTTCTGCGAAAGTCCAGTACGTGACAAGAAAGATAAATCTGACTCATTACACAGAACAGTTTTTGATACTTTCTCGAGTGTGTCACACTTACTGTAAACAAAACTAAAAAAAGGTATCTCAGCTTAAAGACTCTTACCACCATTCCCCATAGTTGATTTCTCAGGATGACTGTTGTTATCACTTTTCTTTCTTTGAGTCTCCTCCGTCTGTTTGGAGTTGAGCTGCGTCACTCACTTTCTCGACTTTACATCAGCCTTTTTTAAGTTATTTGCCTCAACTGTGAACTAGACCAAAGGTTCTCTGTCGTCCGCTGTCTTCGCCTGCGTCTGCTTTTCCATGTCCCCATACCAGTCATGCTTTAAAACCGGTTCATCTTCTTTCTATATTCTCCACCTCTTCTACCCTACCTTCATTAACAATTGCTAGAACAATAGAAGCGGTTCTACTAGCCCGTCATTCCTGTTGCATTGTCACTCTGCGAGCAGTGGAAAACCTTTTAACAAATCAGTCACCAGTTTGATGATTAAATAACCGGACACGCAAACTCAAAAATAGAAAGTTAAGCTTTAAGAATACTATGTTGAACATAGAGCCTTACATTTGTGATGAGACTATTTTGTGACTTTAAATCAGGACATAGAGCAATCTACTAACTGTAAGATTGGTAGTTAAATCTCTGGCTCTCTTTGCCATTAAGATAAAGACTGCAGTCCCTATATTTGCCCCTGTATCAGTATCTTAGGCATGAGACTGAACCCCAGGATGCTCCTGATATAAAGTACTTAAATGTAGGAAAAAGTGATTGTATGAATGGGTGAATGAGGCATGTTATACAAACTGCTTTAAGTTCTCAAGTTGAGTAGAAAAGTCTTCTACATAAAATCCTGTTCATTTACTATCCATCTATTTGACACCTGAATTAGGTGGTGCATTGGGACTCCTGCTGGATGGCTGAGTTATCACACATCTTTGTGACAGCAAACAGTAGGTGAAACCAAATTTTACCTGGGTGAAACAGCATATGAATAGATCTGAGTAAAAAAGCAGTATTGGTATTGAGTTACAAGTTGCATACAAAGAAGTCTGAAAATACAACATGCTGCAAAGGTTTTGTATAAGTCCAGCCAGAAGATAATGTTTTGTTATTGGCTAGTTGTTTTTTATTTTCTGTTTTTTCCCTGTGAAAGTATCACATAATAGGTGGGCTTCTGTAGAATATACAAGGAGAATCCAGTGCAGTGACCCACCAGCTTCAAGACTTTATTAACATTTATTCTTAAAGTGAACCTTTTGGGATTCATTTTTATATTTTTTGTCCTTCACAAGTTTTCTTGATACTGAGCCTAATATGTATTTTGTATGTTGTTGTATTATATTGTGCATATTTTGTCTATCTGTGTGTTGTTGCACATGAGAATAGAAAACGGTTGCTATAAACTCACCACAATTTAACAAGTACTGTGCAAAACAAGTCTAAAAGATGTGCTGACACTTATGCACGAGCCATTACCAGTGGTTAAATGTTTCCTGTTATTAAAACTGTCTGAGTGAATCATATTATGACATCACGAGCCTAATCACAAAATGCAAACCACAGCGCTGCACAGCAAGTTAAATGCCTTCCCTAACTGCATATCATAAACTGATAAATGTGACACATTCTCTTGCTGCTGACAAACCCAGATCAAAATGTCACCTCCACATTTATCTGGAATTTGAGCTAAATGTGTTACCTCAGTAACACATTTAGCCCTTTTATTTTTCCTTCCGTTATTCAACTTTTCTACCCTTAATGCTGTTTCATCTCCAGGTATTTATGACGTGGAATCGTAGCATTTACTTGTGGGAAAATTCCTGCTTATTGAAAGGAACCAAAAGAGAGCAAAGAAATTGGTGTTGCAGTTGTGCTCCACTTTTGAATTATTAGTTTGCGTATTATTTATCTCACTTAGCCAGTCTACTTTGACTCGACCAGCCACATTAACAGTATTTGCCCTCAGTTCTGGCTCCTGAGGGTTTTTGTAGTTCACTGACTTTACTTGCGCAGCACCATATGGTCACAATTTTAAATCATCCAAAATTTTAACCATAATGACATTTACTTCCTGTTGTTCTTAAAATAAGATAATCATCACAGTAAGCATTAGCTTTTAACAGTTAAATAAGTATTGAAACTATAAGACATTCACCCGCACTTCTTACCATCATTGATCGGCTGTGGAGGGGTGACAAAGCACTTTGCATGTGAACAGTAAACAAGAAAGTTCACATGTATCGAGACTAACAGTGTAACCTGTAGTCCCAAACCATCTATATGTGCACAGTGATCCTGACCTTCCTGCAGTTTTATCTATTTTGACCTCTGGCAACGTATGCCCAGTCACTGCATTCCTGTGGCTGCACGTTGCTGATGTCCACAAATGCTGCTGCTTGCTGATTAGAAGCTTGGCTCACAGAGCAACGCTGCCGGGTGCAGTAATTACACCCAAAGCCAGATGTCTGACTGAAATATGCAGGCAAAACTAAACCTGATATTTGAGCACTTTGCTTTGCAATTTCTATCAAACAGAAAATGTTAGTTTGATGTTTATTGTTATTTGTAGTAACATGATTAACAGTATTTTTTTTATTTTGAGCCTTATTTTTTATCTTCCTTTTTTTTTTTGCTTTCAGTCTCTTTTTGCAAAACTGTAGTGCATATATTGGTTTTCCCAATAACAACAATATGGTGACTGTATGGTGACCAATATGGTGACCTTTCTTAAGTTTTGCATCTACAGGATGGGCCATTTATATGGATACACCATAATAAAATGGGGATGGTTGGTGATATTAAAGTCCTGTTTGTGGCACATTAGTATATGTGAGGGGGCAAACTCCTCAAGATGGGCGGTGACCATGGTGGCCATTTAGAAGTCGGCCATCTTGGATACAACTTTTTCAATAGGAAGAGGGCCATGTGACACATCAAACTTATTGGTAATGTCACAAGAAAAACAATGGTGTGCTTGGTTTCAACGTAACTTTATTCTTTCATGAGTTATTTACAAGTTTCTGACCACTTATAAAATGTGTTCAATGTGCTGCCCATTGTGTTGGATTGTCAACGCAACCCTCTTCTCCCACTCTTCACACACTGATAGCAACACCGCAGGAGAAATGCCAGCAGAGGCATCCAGTATCCGTAGTTTCAGGTGCTGCACGTCTCGCCTCTTCACACCATAGACAATTGCCTTCAGATGACCTCAAAGATAAAAGTCTAAGGGGGTCAGATCGGGAGACCTTGGGGACCATTCAACTGGCCCACAACGACCAATCCACTTTCCAGGAATCTTTTCATCTAGGAATGCTCGGACCTGGCACCCATAATGTGGTGGTGCACCATCTTGCTGGAAATACTCAGGGAACGTGCCAGCTTCAGTACATAAAGAGGGAAACACATCTTGAGGAGTTTGCCCCCTCACATATACTAATGTGCCACAAACAGGACTTTAATATCACCGACCATTCCCATTTTATTACGGTGTATCCATATAAATGCCCCACCCTTTATTTTAATATCTATATATATAAACATGATGTTGACAAATGATACAATGGCCATCAGTAAGTTTCACAAGTTACAGAGACTGTGGAGGCCATTTGAGTACAGTGAACCCATTATCAAGTTCAAGAAACAAGTTTGATACAGCCATCAGAAAATGGGTACACTGTAGTCATAAAGGGAAGGGTATGATCATCAGTAATGATCACATAGGCTGTGGCATTTAAATAACACTCAGTTGATGCTAAGGTGCCCAAAATATACCAAGAAAATATCCTTCATAGTATTATACTACCACGATCGTGGCTCAAGAGTTGTAATCGGAAGGTTGCTGGTTCGAGCCCCGGCTCCGACAGTCTAGGTCATTGTGTCCTTGGGCAAGACACTTCACCCGTTGCCTACTGGTGTTGGTCAGAGAGCCCGGTGGCGCCAGTGTCTGGCAGACTCGCCTCTGTCAGTGCGTCCCAGGGCAGCCGTGGCTACAATGTAGCTTGCCATCACCAGCGTGTGAATGTGTGGATGACTGAATGTAATGTAAAGTGCTTTGGGGTCCATAGGGACCAAGTAAAACTCTACACGAATACAGGCCATTTACCAGTCCGATTCATGAGATCATGTTGTTTATTCTTAATTCTGACATCTGAATGCTGCAGCAAAATTGACGGTCATCAGACCAGGGAATACTTTTTCATAAATTTCAGAAAAATTCCACAGGCATCAGCAATCCAAATCTTCAAATGTAACCCTTGTTTCTGTACTGCAGGAAATAGTTGATAAGAGCACGAATCCATTCATTTCTTGAAAAGAATCTTTTTTTAAAAATTCTTGGAAATAAGTTAGCAGATTTACAGTAAACTATTTTCCTTTACTATTACATCACACTGAGAAGTGTCACTGATCCTCTGCAATGACAGTAATCATAGAAAACCAGGCTGCGCCGCCCTGCGTCTATAAAGATATCGTCTTTCACAATCAGACTACCTGCTTGCGGCACACATAAGTACCGTAAAAGAGTACACTTCTGGGCATAAGGCAGTAGTCCTTATACTGCGGGTGGGTGGCAGGTGACACAATAACACAATTGAATGTGTTCCCGGTAGAAATAGATACCAGAGTTATGATCATAGTTTCTGGAAAATCTCCACAATTAAACCACACAGCATATTTTACTTTCCACGGCTCACATATTTAGAGTTTTGTTGAGATAGACATTCATATTCCAATAAGAAAATGAACCCTATTTGCTTTATCCAGTCCACTCATGTTCCAAAATAGCACTATTCATCTTAAAATATAATAAATATCTAAACTGATTTATCTGTTTGTGTCTTTTGAGTCAATTTTCTCTTGAGCTAAAACAAATTTCAGTCTTATTTAATGATCCTATTTTTACAAAAGGATTGATTTGAGATGAAAGTGGAGAGACCCGGGAACTTGAAATGTGAGATTGTTAATCATTAACGGTTTATTTTTTGAGTCTCGCAGGTTTCTTGAGGACGTATCAAGTTTCACAAAATACACACCTGTGTGGACAAAGGAGGGCTTGCGTTGACTGGTGGGGAGGTAGTAGTGAAATAGCTTTGATGGTACATTGACCAGGCATGTGAGGGCGAGAGAGAGAGAGAGACAGAGAGAGAGAGGGAACATTCAAGTAAGCGGTCTACAGAGTGGAAGTTTGCATACCAGGTGTCACTTCCAACCAGGCTGCTCCCTGTTCTATAGATGCTTTACTGAGAACTTCACTGAGAAGAACTGACAGCGACAACCATCTCTCAAGTAAGGAAAAGCAATATATGTTTATCTGTGTTAATGTAATAAATTCTCTCTTTTTTTCTTTTTTCTTTTTTTTACAACTTTGCAATCGTGATGGCATCTAGGTAATGTCTACGTCATTATACGTGTTTGATTGTATTCATCCAGAAAAGGGAGAACTGAGGAAAGAACAGCATCCTGTATGAGTTACAGATATGGGGAACTTCACCAGCTCAGAGAAAACTTTCATAATTCTGTTTCCAAGTTTCGGCTTTACTAAACTCTGATAAGAGCATGCCTGATAAAGATGTCTTAGCTTTAAAGGGGATTCCCAGATTTAAAATTTCTGTAGTCCCACATATTTTAAAGTTCTCCATATGAATATTCTTTCACTGAAATTTTATGGAATGATAAGATCAATCTCTGATGTCATTGAAAAGAAACGGAATTAACGTGTATGCGTTGCGTCCATTCGTGATGGGCTAAAGTTGGACATAGTCAAATACAACATCATCAGCTGTTTTAACAGGAGATTTTTGGAGTTGTTTCTGCAAGCATATTTTTATTTTAATTTGTGCAAATTTGGCATTGTAATACTCGACGCCATTAATATGTTTTTAAACGACCTAATATGTGAAACAAAATCACTCTGCTTAAATTCTTCTGAGGTTTGCACAGAATTCAAATGTGCTGCTAAAATAATTGTCGCTCAAGAATGCTTTCGTAGAATAAGCGATACAAACGCTTGAAAATAGGAAGTTCTCTTATTTGGTTCATGTTCATCGTCATTACTTTTGAGTCTCAGCAGAAACACACATGTATTTACACATGTATCACACAAGTTAATATGTAACTTATTACCAAGATGTTCATGCCGTCCTTGAGCTTTGCACAACACAACAGGTGGCTTCCACAAAGAAGTTAATTAATTTTATCTGCATTAGACTGGATGTCACGTCACAGAACTGATAGGATCGTCAAAAAAAAAAAGAAGAAGAAGAAGCAGTCTTTTAATGGAATCAAACAAGGGCGTACAATAGCTTTATTAGATCCCTGGCTTTCTCTCGTCTTCTCTTTTATCGTGTGTGCAAACATTTTGTCAGCTATTGTTTAATCATGTCAGACTGTTGGAGCGGGTAAATATTGCGACTGCAGCATTCACGCAACTTACATTGTTTGCCTGTGAGAAATGTAATATAGCAAAGGGGATATAAATGATGCCTGATTTTCTTTGCAAACTGTGGTAAAAGTGGCAGTGTGTAATGCTGCTTGTGATGACAATTTTCCACAGGCTTCAATGGGTAAACTCACAAAAAGAATTCATGCATGTAATTCAGGGTGGAGGCTCTAAATGTCTTATTAATTCTACCCCAGCCTGAATTCCAACAAAGTAACAGCAGTTATTGGCTGAAAGAGACCTAAGCAAAAATGATTAGCTTCAAACTGATTCACTCCGGCAAGTCTACCTGTATAATGTAGAGGCACACCTGAAGTACTATCAGTCCCTCTATTTTCTTATATAGTGTATGCTGTGAGACAACTGATGATACCATATGAGAGTCCAAGTGATGAAAGGTTGTTTCTTTTAGTAGACCTGGTCAAACAGCACAGTCAGCTCCTGTTTATTTACAATGGTTCTTTCTCTTCAGATGACCTTATCAGTCTTCTCTCTCGAACACTCCCAATGAAGCTTTTTTTCTTGCTCTGCCGTCTATGCTCAGTGTCCCATGACATTCACAGTGGCTTCATTTTTAGAAACTCTGACTTAGTGACCAGGTCGGTCACTGAACGCACCTTTAAAAGATAATTTAGCTCTTCAAAATATTAAGAAGAGATATTCTGCGGCATGGCTGAAACAGACGGGGATGTTGGACCTTTAGTCACAATCTCAACAGTCACCACAGTTGTCACTACAACTGTGGTGTGCTTGTACATATAGTATTACAGTAATCTAAGTAATTAAAGTAATCATTAGACTGTCAAAAAAAAAACCAGATTGGAGACACACCTAAACCTCCGAGCGTACGCCGTGCCACTGGAAAATTCAAGTTTTACTGGTTTGTGTGTTACGTTTGTGTTTTTGCATCCATTTGTATACATGCAGATGGCTTGCCACATGAATGTGTGTTTGGGTAAAATTTGAAAGCCAAAGAATGACTGAAAGGGGGGGTAAAGAACATGACAGGAGAAAAATACAAAGAGAGCATGCTTTGTGTCGCAGAGGCTAAAGAAGTTTAGATATGGAGGACGGTGTGGGAGGAGGGACAGAAATGAGAAAAGCGCACAGGTAGAGAGAGAGACAGAAAGCAAGGGAAAGAGGAGGGTTAAAGTCTCAGGTTACCTGGACTTTAGTTTTGTTTTGTCAGTGGGAATCGATCGTTTAAAAGAAGCTCTCCGTGTTGATTTGAAAGGCTACGTATTATCAAGCTTCATTGCGGCCTTGGGGTTTTGAAGAGGGGCATCTGATTAAGTTACAGTAATACAGAAAGAAAACAGGAAGGAAGAAGGAAGACAGTGGGAGACTCAACTGAGCGGTAAGAGGAAGGGGACAAAGATAGCCAAGGGACAGCAAAGTTTCTGAGCAATCCCACCTCCTGAAAGGGAGGGCAGTGTTTACTCTGTACTCTGTGACAAGCTACATCAAGCCTTACCAAAAGAGACACCTTCACCATGTGGGTAAGTGCAACTGGAAGTACAATCAACATTATTTACATCGTGTAGGTATACAGTCAATGGCTTGCCTTTAAGAAGTGATTTGAATAATGACCTCTGGATATTACGTGGTAATAAACTTGATATTTAACGTAATATAAAGACACTGGATAGACCTTTTGCATTGATATTATTTACAACAGCAGCTATGTTGAAATGATAGCTCATACAAAACCAGAACAGATGTTGCGTAGTGACATATTTTGAGGACCTTATCAACGATCTGTAGCAGTAACACGCAGGAACATTTCACATTCATAATTTTGCCAATAGAATTTTTGATATTTGAATGTAGCGCAAGGCCGTATGAAGAATACAATACTTTTCATAATAACACAGCACGGAAAAGACAGCCATTAATGTTGGACTCACAAAACTGAGTAACACTTAACGCAAACATGGGTATACAAGAAGTGTGTACGTTTACTCATTTCAGGGTTCATAAAGAATTATTCCAGTCAAGTCTTTTTTTTATATAGAGAGAGATCTAGGTATTTGTTATATTAAAATTAGTAGCTTCACACTCATCCCAATCAACAAGCGATGCTCCACAATGGCTCTACAGGAAAGACCAACATGCATTGGCTATTGCATAGAAAACTATATATTATATCAGCCTTATTATGATTTTAAAAACATCAATAAACAATTAATGGTCTTGTGTTAAAAAGGAAAAAGGACAAAGTATCACACACGTTCCCAGAGGATTACTCTTGTGTGTGTGTGTGTTACTACAACAAAGCAGTAAGGGAAACATACTTGAGCTTACCGTATCAACGACTTTTTTCTGTTAAACTTGACCCAGTTATACTTTTTCCCTTGAAGGCTTTTTGGCAGCAGTCCACTGTATGAATCAGCTAGGCTTATTAAAACCGGTAGCTTACTGTAGGTGGCAATACAGAAGGAATCTCACCTTATTGTGATCGCAAGTTATACCCTTAGAAGGAGTATCCTTAACTCCAAACACAAAGCTGTTGGTTTTTGTTCTGGGTTTTTTTGTTTGTTTGTTTTAAATTCATGTATAAAGGACATTTATATTTACATACAGTATTTTGGTTAACAGCCAAATAAAACCAAGGACTTCTATTCATATCAAGTCATTGTTATCAATAGAAGCCCCTGGTTTTATAGGCTGTCATTTTTTTCCCCACTTGTACTTCACCACTGGCCTTTTGACGAGCAAACATTACCAACAGTGTTTTTGATCCAGTGCAGCACTCCCAGTGTTTTTCATAAACAGGTTAGTTGTTGCTCTGAATAACACGTGACTAACTAGTACTACCAGGCTGTTTTGAAATACTGCCCTGACTCATAAAATAGTTTATATTTGTCTTGGTACCAATGACAACATCTAAGTTTCCAAGTACACTGTCGTCATATCTCATGGCATGACAATGCATTTTTACAGGAAGGTCCACTCAAGGCAAATTTCTTTAGCCGGCTTCCTGGTTTCCCATGTCGTATGGCCTGCCCACTGTTTTGTTCATCCTGCTTTTATTACTTCCCGAAATAACTGTAATTTATACCACAAGACGATAACCTACTTTCTCCTACTGTACCTACCTATTTCCCCCCATAAACGTTACTTCCAGTTGGTTTCTGAAATGTCAGTAAGTGAAACAAAGAGGAAGGTGTCACATTCTTTTATACACTGTATTCAACTCTTGTACTTTAAGATGAAAGCTGAATGCTGAACATGAGCACATGAGCAAAACCAGCATAGAGCTACTGAGCTACTGTTCAGAAAAAAAAGAAAGAAAAAAAAACCCTGCCCAACAGCATTCTTCGCCCCTCTCTCTCCACAACTTGTATATTTCCACTGACAGACAGTGGCAGTTATGGGATCTGTTTTCAAAATTTAGCCTTCATACTTCTCTGTAGCTCTACCAAATTAAGTGACACTAGTGACACATGAATGTGCAAATAGAAGGGTGGATTACCTGATACTTCTGCATCAAAAATAAGCAGTAGTGAAAATGAAAGAAAATAACTCTTCTCAGTTTTAATCTTTGTCTTTTGTTTTTTGTTTTGGTTCTGGAAAGTCCTCACTGGTTAGTGACCTACATGTTGTGTTTTTGTACCAGACGATAGGAAGCATACGTGCTACGCTAAATGTATTTGTAATCTAGCGGTTGAAGAGCTTTGAGGACAAGACAAAGGTAGAACAGCAGGCAGATGAAAAATGCTCTTCGAGCTACCCCTCTGTAACAAAATATATCATATACTAAAATCTTCTAATAGGCCAGTCAGCAGCCACATTGATGTGACACTTGATCTACAGTATGATGCTACAGGCGAAACCCCATGACTAGCATAATGTGTGCCAAATGTTGGAAATGCAGTGAGACTAACAGTCATAATTGAGCATAGCAAAACACAGATAACCTTTGTTTGCGAAAGGCATAAAAGTGGTTGAGATTCAAAATGTTGACATATGTTGTTGAGATGCTGGGGATAAGCAAGTAAAGGTTTGCATTTGTCGAAGGGGAATAACATTACAGTAGCATTTTAGGAAGTTTAAGAGGGAAGTTGAAAATGTAGTTATTATTTCACACAGCACAGTACAGAAAAAGATTTCTCCAGTTTTGTTCAGTAAAATGTTTGTTTAATTCCTATTAAAGACTATAGAATTTTACATTTATATTAAGAACACAACTTGTGATTTTAATTGCAAAGGTGACTGGACTTGAGGAACAGTAATGGCAGTCAAGCATGAGAAATCACTCTAACAGATACTCCGAGCCGAAGCCATGGGAATTTTTCTGTGTTGTACACTTTCACCACGGTATTTTGCTCGCTGCCGTGTGAAATTTATGAACACTCTACATGCTTGACTGAGCAGTTTAAACCGGTATGACAGAAACACCATACTTTTTAAATAGATTTTTTTCCCAGTCCCTTTATTGTACAAGAAATAAAGAAGGTAATAGGTTTATCAAGTGTTTTTTGAACCTAAACAAAGCTTTTTACCAGTATATACAGTGGTGTGAAAAAGTGCTTGCCCCCTTCTAGGTTAAATTTTGTTTTTTGCTTCTTCTTTTTTTGCATATTTGTCGCACTTATATGTTTCATATCATCAAACAACTTTAAAGATTAGACAAAGGAAACCTGACTAAATACAAAATTTATGTTTTAAATGATGATGTCTTTGATTAAGGGAGAAATGTTATCAAAACCTACCTGGTCCTGTGTGAAAAAAGTAATTTTCTCTCTTCTTAAATGATGAATTAACTACATTTCATGGAAATCTGAGTTCAGTTCCATTGTGCACACCCAGGCCTGATTACTGCAGACCTGTTGAATCAAGAACTTGCTTAAAAAGAACCTTTCCAACAAAGTAAAGCGGGCTATCATGCAACAATCTAAGTTACTGTCATCTACAATATCAGTCTGGAAAGGATTATAAAGCCATTTCTAAGGCTTTGGGACTCCAGTGAATAATAATAATAATAATGGATTGGATTTATATAGCGCTTTTCAAGGCACCCAAAGCGCTTTACAATGTCACTATTCATTCACTCTCACACTCACACACTGGTGGAGGCAAGCTACAGTTGTAGTCACAGCTGCCCTGGGGCAGACTGACAGCCATCGGCCCCTCTGGCCAACACCAGTAGGCAGTAGGGTAAAGTGTCTTGCCCAAGGACACAACGACCAGGACAGAAATCTTGGGGATCGAACCGCCGACCTTACGGTTACAGATGCGCTTCCCAACTCCCTGAGCCACGGTCGCTGTGAACCACAGTGTGAGCCATTATACACAAACTGAGAAAACGTGGAACAGTAGCGAAGCTTCTCAGTAGTGAACGGCCGACCAAAATTGCAAAAAAAGCATATATGACTCATCCAGGAGGTCACAAAAGACCACCAGTACAACTTTAAGAACCACAGGAACATGAATTTTTCTGGTCTATCAAGACATGGAGGAGAATGTGCAGCCATTTGTTTATGTTGAACCCAAGTGTGCTCTGCAGCAGGACAATGATCCAAAACACACCAGCAAGTACACCTCTGAATGGCTTAATAAAAACAACATGAAGACTTTGGAGTGGCCTAGTCCCGTTGTGGTATGACCTTAAAAAGGTGGTTCATGCTCAAAAACTCTCCAATGTGGCTGAATTATAACAATTCTGCAAAGATGAGAGGGCCAAAATTCCTACACATCTCTGTAAAACACTCATTGCCAGCTATCATAAATGCTTGATTGCAGTTTTTTTCTGCTAAGGGTGGCCCGACCAGTTCTGAGGTTTAGGGGGCAATCACCTTTTTACACAGGGCCATGAAGGTAATTTTTTTTCCCCTAAGTAATAAACACTTTCATTTAGAAACTGCATTTTTGTGTTTACTTGAGTTATTTTTGCCTAATATATTTGAATTTGTTTGATGATCTGAAACATTTAAGTTTCAAAAACAGGAACTCAGGGAGAGACAAACACCCCTGTTACTCTCAGATTATGAACTATAGCCCTGATAAAACCTGTAAATGTCAAACAACATGTCACAGTTCTCCTCTTTTTCTTCTTTTTTGACTGTTCATATACCTCCATCTCATCCTGATGCAATCATCCTCCTCTGCAATGTTGGCAAATCATTCTTCACTACTTTATTCCACTGTGGTATTAATTGTCCTCTTGTCTGGCTGTTGATTTAACAGTTAGTAAATTATTACTTGAATCTGAAATCTGTAGGTCCTGATTCTTCAAATAATTTGTTACCTGAGTTTCTTCACAGATTAGTTGTTCTTGTTGTTTTCTAAAAGTAGCTTGTCTTGTCAACAACAGCTAATGAGGGCCAGTGAGGCAGGAAAGGGACTGGTTAGATGTAATGAATATGCACATAATAGCTTAATGGTATGAATGTGAGAGACACCTCAGAGCTGAAGAAATGACTGAGTGAATGAGAGAATAAAATAAGCTACTCTGACTTATAATTGAACAAGAGACACGTATCCCTTTCGAGCACACGCATTCTGTAGACAAAGATATATACATGAAAACTTGATGATTTAAAAGTTTTGTTTTTTGTTTTTTTTCTGTTGTTATTTCAATTATATTTGCATGTTCGAAATAAAATTATATCAATCAATCTTGGTAGTGACTGACTTTCTGGTGCAGTACAGGCAACGAATGAGTGAAAGAAGAAAAGTGTGTATATTAACTCGCCTGCAAGTTGAGTAATAGCTTTGGAGCATCTGTTTTTAACCACAAGCTCTGTAAAACTCTTCAAGCTCAGCACCAAATACCTTTTTAATGTCTTTTTAATGTGAATGTAACCATTCGCTGGCTAAACCCCAAATCTCTCCCATGACACATTTGATAATTAGCACATGTAGCACTCACTCTACTTTTTGGAGGTACACTGATTGTCAGTGTTGCCTGATTGTTTGCTGTTTGTATGATGTAAAATCAGAAGCCAACTTCTAACTACCCCATAGAGCTCATTTGGAACCAGCCTCATTAGTTACATTAGTTATCATTACTGACCATCAGAATCAGCTTGATATAGCAAATATGTGTACATATACAAGAAACTGGTTATTTCTTTGCTCTCCGTGTACACAACAGACAATACTGAAAACATGGCATCAACATGACATAGACAACACATAACAACATGTATCGCATATTTATGGTGCAATGGTGCAGAGTGGATAAGGAATGGATAACCGGTTACTATATATACAGTAACTATGCCAATAATATTACCAAAAGTCATCTTTGAACAACTGTTATGTATGAGCTAAAGAACATCTTGCTATGCTGCGGCTAATGTAAGCTAGCCAGCCACTTTGTGTGCTGTTAAGCAAAAAGGTAAGCAGGAAAAAAGGATTATTCAAACAACTTATGTCAGAGTCAAAGACCATCTGCTCCTATTACCCCTTTGGTGTTACCGATCTCCACTAAAGAGACCAAAGTAAAATGAGCTTACTGAAAAAACATTCACGTTTCTAACTGAAGTCTGTGTAAGGTAAAAATTTTTAAAAAGACACTGCAGAGCTTTTTTCAAGCACAATTCAACCTTATGAAAAATCACAAAATCAAGGTGTCATCAGTCATCAGTAAGTGTACTGATTTGAAATCATGGATCTGCTGCTGTCTTAAGTCTTCTGTAGTTAGGTCATTTAGACACATTTCCTAATCTGAAAGCCAAAGTATGAAAATGAAACAAAAAGAATATAGGCATTACTCGTGACTGAAATCTCGTGACTGAAATAGACTGTATGCACTTACACAAGCTGTTTGACTTGCATAATATGGGCCTTTAACCTGATTCATTTTATGTGAAGGACACTCACCCTGATGTATCAGTTTATACTGTTTCCACAGTATCAGCTTCAGTTAAACAGAAATTTCACGTACAGCCGGTCACAATACTCCTCACTACATGGGACACTTTGTACTGTTGGTGTATTTTGTGCTTGGGCGATTATTCCAAAAAGACACAGTTTTAATGTGAACAACACATTCTCTGCCATGTTTCCATAACTGGTCTTTTTCTGTGATCCTCCACTAGACATAGATTGTATTTTATGCACTGATCTACAAATGCAGACCCATAAAAGACAGATCCACCGGTTTACTGTTAATACTTAGAGAATTGAAGAAATGGTAAAACCATGAGTATTGGTTACTGGCAGAAGGGCTAAGCGAGCTGAAATGGCAGCACTTGAAAAAGCTGTGAAAACAGGTGGGGCAGGCCTACTGTAGTTGGCTGGGTGAGGGCTGAAAGAGGAAATGGGTTAGAGGTTGAATGGCTTTAGCACTGTTGATTAATTGAAACATACTGACAACATGGCAGATCGTCCTGAATTACAGGAATGATGTTAATCAAAACAAAAAAAAAAACAACCCTAGCTAAAGCAACAAAAGGTAATCAAAGCTAATTGGTCCGGTGGCCTAACGACCACTGATACCATCATGTTAGCAGACTGAACAATGTAACAGAGAGGAGATGAAGGCCTACCTTTTATTCACAGCTGTCTAGATGGGCAGATGAAGGGCAGCTGTGATCAGTCAAAAGCAGACTAGGAAATTGGGTCTAGTGTTTCACACACAAACATCCCAACTCAGACGAAGACAAGACACAATGGAGAAGAGAAAGGCACTGCAGGAAACTTAAGTTTAAGAGAGCTATTTTTACACATATTTAAACACTTATCTGGAACTAAACACAAAAAAGCTCTGCTGAAAGAGTTTGTGCAAGCTCAGCTACTTACACTGACATTTGCATGGTTGCATGGTAAATAAAGCATGTACATGCTTGGGGAGTTGAAGGAGGTATAACCTAGAGACACAGGCACCTGATGTGATTACACCCCAGTCCTCACCTTTGCTTTTGTCTCTTCTGTCCTCAGACAGCTGCTCAGCTCCCTGAGGAAACCTCAAGGCCATTAAATCCTACAAACCCAGGTAAGCTATAAGTTTGTGTTGGTTTGAGATCAATATATGTATTTTTGCTGCGCTGGAATAATGTTTTTATGCATAGTATGATAAGTACTTGGAAACAGCCAGGCCAGGCAGTAATTAGAATTTGCATGTGCACACTTCTTTTTTTCCATCTTGACAAATTTCTCTACCCTTTTTGGTCTCTGTTCTGCGGTTTCTATTCTGCTATCGCAGTTTCCTGTTGATTGCGTCCTTACGTTTCTCTTTACATTCTGTTATCTCACTTCTAATTATTCTTCTTTCTGCAGTTCCTCGGCCAGGACGCCACAGAAGGCCCATGACGGCTCCAAACACCCCGAAACAGAAGAAAGAGAAGAGAGCGAAGATCAACAAAGTGTTGATCACTACACTGACAGTTCTGTTGATACTGGGCATACTGGCCATTGCAGCATACTTCAGTGAGTTACAATTCCTAAAAAATATACTTCCTCAAAACACACTTTACACACTGCAATATGTAAAACTGGCCACACCCTTGTGATCCTGTCCCTCTCTTTTCTTTTCAGTTAAAAACTTGATTGAAAGCAAATACTTTTTTTGCACACGGTCGGTGAAATTCATCCCGTTAGACAAAACCTGCGATGGGCACATTGACTGTGTAGGAGCAGAAGATGAAATTACCTGCATGACGACCTTTAAAGTAAACACTACGTTTCCAGGTAGAGTGCACTCCCCACTCTTTCTTTGTCATCATAAATAAACGAAAAACTGAAAAATGCCTCCTCATTCCTCTCTCCAGTGCGACTCCAGTCGAATGATCAGGTCTTGCAAGTTTACAGTCCAGGCTCAGGTTGGCGGATTGTTTGTTCGGACGACTGGACCCAAGCGCACACACAGACGGCATGTACACAACTGGGATACACAATGTGAGTTTACAATCACAAGGTGTTGAAATTTGAGGAATACCTTGCAAATTTAACATCCGTGTTATGTGATCTGA
The DNA here is from genome assembly GCF_056152115.1 of Neolamprologus brichardi. Classification (NCBI taxonomy): domain Eukaryota; kingdom Metazoa; phylum Chordata; class Actinopteri; order Cichliformes; family Cichlidae; genus Neolamprologus; species Neolamprologus brichardi. The sequence continues at coordinate 22,612,082 of NC_142117.1, read as the reverse complement.
AATCAAGCATAAAATTCCCCCCCCCTCTGATTCCACAGGAAACCTACTAGCAAAAACATCTTAGTAAGCTCCTTAATGTCACCAATGAAAACTGGACCATTTACAGCTGTCAGGCCAGGGACCTCAAACACACCCATACAACAAGCCACTGCTGACCGGTAAGGAAGATGTCATCATATGGGAGCCAAATCATGACTTCATGTTTTGCCATTGCAACATAAACTACACAAAATAGAAATGCTAATAAGGGAACTTTCTGTGTGTCACTTTCTGCTAAATGTATTCTTACAAAGAAGCACCGGCTCTTTGCGAGTTGCTTCTGCATTTAGCTAAAAACAGGATGTCAATATACACTTTCCATGCTTGGTATCCCTGTTTGTTAGGAAAATCTTTTTCTCTCCTTTTCTTTTTTAGATTTCACTTTTTTTCCCCCTTTTCATATGCAACCCCTTCAAATGAGTCTTTAGTTTCTATTCCTGAAAGACAAAAAGTCCCACAGTTTTTGTTCCTTCTATCTCATCCTTTACGAAAGTGAACAAAACAAAGATTTTACTTTGTATAAAACCCCAGCAGAAATGCAAACAAAATTCTGCATGAGGGTGAAGACAAGTTAGCAATTGGATGTGCGTTTTCTGTATTTGACTAATTGTGAGGCTGTTTTGTGATCATCTGAATAATGTCTGACATCTGACCAACTCCTCTTACATCTCTTCAACAGTAGTGTATGCCAGTCTGGATCTGTGGTATCTTTATCCTGTTCAGGTGAGTTTTATTTTTACAAAGGCAGCACCTGTCACTAATATTGTTTACAACACCTAACAAGGCAGAGTGAAGTTCTTGGCTTTGTAAGTGGAAGACTACTTGTTGTGTGGAGAGTTTCACACTAACAGGCCCATACATGTCTCCAGGAAACAGCAGAACTATTTCCTAGCAACATATAACAAAGTAGCAAATAAACAGACATAATATAAAATGCAGTTTGAAATGAACCACGGGTCCTTGCAAATAACAATATTATATCTTATCAGACTGTGGAAATGTGGGCGCTGATGATCGCATCGTTGGGGGCACTGATACATCCATTGACCGCTGGCCATGGCAGGTCAGCCTGCAGCGGTCTGGCCAACATACATGTGGAGGCTCACTGGTGTCACCGCGCTGGGTAGTCACTGCTGCCCACTGCTTCACTGGGTCAGTATAGTTACCATACTATATCATTTCCACTAAATTTGCTTTGTCTTATTCATGACCCTCATGATCCCGTTTCCTTCTTGCTCTCTCTCTCTCTCTCTCTTTTTTCCTTCTTCTTTTTTTTTTTTTTTGCAGAAGCAATAAGGAGTTGAGGCAATGGGCAGTGGTGTCAGGCCAGACACGCATAATCACACTGGGAGGCTCCTCTGTGGACAGAGTTATAGTGAATGCAGACTACAATGCAAAAACAAATGACTATGACATAGCACTGATAAGACTCACTAGGCCGATCACAGTGTCAGGTTAGTTTCAATTGTATTCGGTATGTTTGTATTCAGTAGGCTCAACCACCTCTCTGTTGCCCTCTAGTGGCTATACATCACTACGTAGTAACTTATATTCAGTCTGTGTAATTAGCTTATATCTTTATATGTATTTTCAAACTCTCAAAGTTACATAAAACAAATAACAATTTCCACTTTATTAAATGTTTTTCTTCCAGATGTCAGGAGACCAGTTTGTCTGCCTCCTAAAGACTATAGCATTACAGCTGGAACCTACATGACTGTGACAGGGTGGGGATACCAACGAGAAAATGGTGAGAAATCCTACATGTAACCTATTCTTTATCACCTAATAATGCAAACAGAAAGGATACTTTTGCCTGTCTATGAGGTTGCAAACATTGTGTGCTTGTGTTCTGCCTTCAGGTGCAGTTGCTGACATACTGCAGGAGGCCAATATCCCTCTGATAGCTCAGTCAGAATGTTCCAGCCCCACAGTCTATGGTAGCTCCATAACAAATAGGATGCTCTGTGCTGGCTTCCCAGAAGGGAAGGTTGATGCCTGCCAGGTAACAGGCCTCCAATTTATTTTCTAATTTACATTAGATTTTGTATTCTGGGTATTATAGTTATTTTTGGTGAACAAACTTCATTTTTAAAATGTATTTTAAATGTCAGGGGGACAGTGGAGGCCCTTTGGTGCATATCAGTGACTCCAGTTGGAATCTGGTAGGCGTGGTGAGCTGGGGTGTTGGCTGTGCCCGGAAGGGAAAGCCAGGTGTTTACACCAACGTGGAAGTGATGCTCAACTGGATCCAAACAGTCATTGAGGTACTGCATATGGATTAATAATAGCACCATGAATGTTGAAACAAAGTCACATCACATGTTTGTCACTTAACTGGCTAAGAATTTGCCTCAAAAATATTAAAAACATAATATTGTAATTTAATATATACAATCCTCAAGATGATTTCTATTTCATCTCTACAGAAAAACCCATGATGTCATCCACTGTGATAAACAACCACCATGTGAATCCAGTGCGGTCTACCTCTGGTAGAGTGTAAAACTTAAACAAACCTGGTTTTGTTTTGGTTTTTTGAGGGTTTTTTTCCATTTTGGTTGCCAAAAGGTGAGAGAAGGTTGCAGAGAGAGGGGAAGTTGAAGATCTCAACAGCAAAATGGAAACAGAAACACAGCCATATGCATAAACAAAGTGTGCACGCGCACACGCACACACTTCAACACACACGTCAGGTGCTGCTTGTGCCATTTCATATTCGTTATCTCAGGGGACAATTGTATTTATGCCTGTAGCTGTGTGAACTAGTATGTTTGGGATCTTTATAGCAGAGTCTCATACATGTTTTTGTTTTTAAAGCATTTTTTGTGTTTGTATGCGTCTTTGTCAGACCCAAGTAATTGACTTGTGTTGTTGTTTTGTTTTTCTTAGATAAGAACCATCAAAGTTTATTTTATTTATATTGTCACTAATTGCTGCAAACACTGTCCTGTGAAGTTTTTTTTTTTTTTTGTTTTTTTTTGTTTTTTTTGGAGTTTGTCCTGCAAGCCTCAGATATAATGTACTTGATTACTGTGTGCCTTGACTTTTGGTTAGGAATGTGTGGTTAGGGTTAATATGTCCAACTGCTGCAGAGAAAGGTAACATACCTTATTATCAGGTATCGGTAATATTTTAAAAGTGACAAAAGGTCTGAGTTTAATGCATTTATTGTGCTATTTTAGATGATCACCCTATTAAAGGGCAAAGGCACTTTCTTTTTCTTTTTTTTGCAGGACTGCAGATGTGATACTTCTGACCTCAAGATGATTTAGCACTTTAAGTGGAAAGTGAGAATTAAAGGACCTCACTTTATGCGCAGCTCCTATTTTCACTATAGCCAGAATATTCCAACTAGTGTTCATCAAGTTATTTCCTTCACTGCAAGGGAATTTCTCCCAAAAGTACTGCAGAATTTGTTTTTGTCAAATTTATTGCAGTTGGTTAATTTTTGCACTCAACCAAAACTCATTCAAACAGGAAATCAACCTGAATTTGTTTTAACACTGTTTCTTTACTAAAAAAAAAAGTACTTTATATCATATTTTAAATAGAGTTGGACATGAGTATGAGTGCCATGGGGATTATTATTTGTGAATATTTTCCATTTTATTCTTGTTGTTGTTGTTGTTTAATATATGAGTTGTTTGCAAAGACAATAAAAACAATGTTAACTTGGTAACTGGGACAATTGTTCTATTCTTAATTGTGTGTTGTTAAATGTTTCAGTGTCATCCCAGCCTCAAAGAAACACCCACAGACCTTAAATTAAAGTGAAGAATTAATTAATTTTTTTTTTTATCATTATTTACATTATGAACAAAAGATTATGAAATATTAGATCAAACTTTTAATTCAAACTTTTTGCACAATCAGATGATAGCCCACCTTGCCAGGAGAAACAATCATTTGTTCAGCATGATTGAAGACTAAAGAAATGCTGCCCCCTTATGGTCAACAAAGTACAGGGACTTTACTCCATTAACCCTTTAAAACAGGAGTAGGCAACGCCAGGCCTCGAGTGCCGGTGTCCTGCAGGTTTTAGATCTCACCCTGGGTCAACACACCTGAATCAAATGATTAGTTCATTACCAGCCCCTGGAGAACGTCAAGACATGTTGAGGAGGTAATTTAGCCATTTAAATCAGCTGTGATGGATCAAGGACACATCTAAAACCTGCAGGACACTGGCCCTCGAGGCCTGGAGTTCCCTACCCCTGGTTTAAAGGGTAAATTAGGTTAGGGCAGGGGTGGGCAATTCCAGGCCCCAAGGGCCGGTGTCCTGCAGGTTTTAGATCTCACCTTGGGTCAACACACCTGAATCACATGATTAGTTCGTTACCAGGCCTCTGGAGAACTGCAGGAGCTAATTTAGCCATTTAAATCAGCTGTGTTGGTTCAAGGACACATCTGAAACCTGCAGGGACACCGGCCCTGGAGGCCTGGAGTTCCCTACCCCTGGTTTAAAGGGTAAATTAGGTTAGGGTTTAAAGGGTTAATACCTGACTTCTAAAATGGTGTTATTCAGAATTCGTAGAATATGGCTAGATTGTATCAAGCTGATAGAAAGGCAACGGTAACTTATATAAACACTTGTTACAACCAAGAAATGCAGAAGAGCAACTCTAAATGCACAACATTCAAACCTTGAAGCAAATGAGCTACAGCTGCAGAAGAGTCTAAGGAGGCCCAGTGTCTCCTGCAGAATTTAGATGGTTGGGTCAGCCTTCCTGCCTTGTAGCAATGGTTTGAGCCGTTGCTGCTGGTGTAAAGGTGTCGAAAATAGTTTCTTGTTATACTTTATGATTACAGTACACCCATCTTCTGGTGGCTGTTTCCAACAAGGTAACACTCCATGCACCAAAGCTCAAACTGTTTCTTAAACATGAAAATGTGTTCACTGTACTCAAACGCCCTCCACAGTGACCAAATCTGTGTCTCTGAGAAATGTTTCCAGTATCCTTTTTGAATCTATGTCACGAAGGAGTAAGGCAAAAGTGATCATTGACCTTGTACTAGTTAGAAAGACCTAATAAAGGGTCCAGTAAGCGTATGTGTGACTTTGAGTTATATTGCAAAAATAAAACACTTGATTACATATCAAAAGCAACATTTATTTTTCAAGAACTGCAAAAGTACTACAAAAGCCAGAGATAAACCCCATTAGTGGTTACTGTTGATGTACAGATGCAGTCCACCACCAACTGACAGGCACAGACTTACTGTGCAAACCTAGGACAAAACCTCCACCTTGCCCATATGTACCCTTCAATCTAACCTTTCACCAGAAAACAGACTGATATGAAAATGTTAACATTAAGAATGAGTGATGAGAAAATTGAATTTGTATGGACCTTGAAATCATTCAGAATAATACCGGAGCAGCTAACTTGCAACTTTGGAAAAATTAAGATGGACTTATGGTTATCTTCTGGCCGGGGCTTTGAATGGATCATCCTGTATCAAAAAAGAGAGAGAAGAAGAAAAAAGGATTAAGGCACGAGTCAGAGGAAACTAAAAGATGTAACAATGCTGGATAAATATATGTGTGATGTCATGAATTCAGATGCATTTTTATTGCACCTAAAATTATATGACTTAATGTTAATCCAACTTTACACGACACATCCTATACATGAATTTGCCTCGTTTTACCTCATCATCATCGCTGTCCTCAAATGCAACTCCTCTTGACTGGCTCTGGCTCTGAGAGCCGTATTTAGAGAAGGACGATGATGATGAGGACGACGGTCTGGTGTAGAAAAGAACAAAGATTTTAAGCAAAGCCATTGCTCTAAAATACAACACTATATAACACTTCTACAGTCTAGGTTTAAACAAACATACTTTGGAGGCGGTCGGGCAGCTTTTGTTACAGGTATATCTTCATCTGAGTCATCAATGATCACCTAAAGATGGATAAATATGAGATTAAATGTTAGTGGATGGTATGCTTCACTTAAAAATAGAGATGTGTGAGTTTATGAGTGTTATCGTTTATCATTAACTCACTTCATCTGTGTAAGATTTGGTGGCTCTAGTCCGAGAAGGCTTTTGAGAGGATGCCTGAAATGCTGAAGAGCAAGGGAGGAAACATACAGTGGACGTGGGACAGATGTGGGACAGATTTCTGTGAATTTTCTGTGGTTCTTTTTGTGGATAGACAAGTGCAACATGTGTGCATACAGACAGTCACACTGACAGAAGTTTACATTCCCCTACCCTGCAAAATGTTCCTGCTTTGGGATGTTGTTGAGGACTTCTGGGACCGACCCCGACCAGCTGGCTTTGGTTCAGAGGCGGTCGCACCTGAACAGCCCGAAAAATAATGGAACAAGTCATTGAAATCATGGATTGGTATTATATACGCTGCTTTTTCTGTACTATCACATTAGCCTTGTTGACATTTATGCGAAATGACATCCCATCATGACATCATGTTATCATCAGTGTTCATTTCAGAATTATACAAAAAACTCCTTTTTCATGCAACACAAAATGGGTTAACAATTTAAAATTGTTCTGCAGCAATGGAAGTCAAAAGCTGGTGCTACAATTCCTACAGGTGTTTCAAATTTTCTAGATTACTTACAACCTCCTTTGTCTGTATAAAGCAGTGTTGGAACACACTGTGGTACCATACCCTTGTGAGCATCAGTTGAACAGTACTGTATTGCAGAAACTAGTGTGTTGCTACACAAATGGTGAGAAAAAGGCAATTAACAATGGAAGAGAGACAGAGCATCATAACACTTAAAAATGTAGGTCCTTCCTACAAAGAAATTGCAAAGAAAGTCAAGGAGTCGTTATAGTTTCTTTCACCATCAAAAGCTACTCAGAAATTGGGGCAAACTCTGACAGGAAGAGCTCTGGCAGACCCAAAGCCACAACTGAATCAGAAAACAAATTTCTGAGAGTTAACAGCTTGCGTGATAGGCGGCACACAGGACAAAAGCTTCAAGCACAGCTTAATAGTGTTTGCAGTAAACAAGTCTCAGAAGAGAAGACTTTGAGCTGCAGGTTTAACAGGACAAGTTGCAGCAAGAAAGCCACTGCTAAGATGTCAGAATAAGACAAAGAGGCTTGCCTGGGCTATGAAACACTGTCATTGGACTACTGGGGACTGGAAGAAGGTATTATGGACTAATGAATCAAATTTTGAAATCTTCGGTTCATCATGCAGGGTCTTTGAATGGCGTCAGTAGGCGAAAGGATGATTCCACAGTGTGTGGCATCAACATCGAAACATAAGTCAAAGCTATGCCAGAACTCCTCACAAAAAATGAACAAGATGGTAAGCTTGAAAACATGGAGTGGCCAACACAGTCTCCAGACTTAAACCCCATCGAGCTGGTTTGGGATGAACTGGACATAAGAGTGAAAGCAAGTCAACCTACAAGTGCCACACATTTATGGGAACTTGTACGTAGTCACTGCACTGTTGCATATCAAGATTTTTAAATACACCTTTACTGCTTCTCTTTATCGCTCTCACCTCTGCCCCTCCCTCGGCCACCACGGCCTCTGCTTCCTCGCCCTCTGCCTCGTGTAGGTGCAGCAACTGGAACTGAGCCTTCGTCAGAGTCCATATTAACATCTGAAACATCCTGATCTGCGAAGTCACCATCACCACGCTCCAACCGGTGAGCCTTGGCTCTGTTCATAGCCTGAGAAAGAAAGAGACAATTAACCAAACACAGAAATGAATTTCAGGCTTCAGTGAAGTCATTACTTACTTCTTGGATGTCTTTCTCCTCCTCAGCTGTGTTCTTTTTGGAATCTCTGAATAGCCGAACCTGAAAATATAAAAACATGAAAAATATATAATATGACCACAATAATCACTCCACTTCCACTACATGCCACGTTCTTTTACCTCTGCATCTATATCCTGTTCTGTGGTTACTCCTCTAGACTGAAGATGGAGCTGTGTCTTCTGCAACTGGTAAGTGATAAGCTCCTCAATGGCTTCCTTCTCATCTTTGTCAACAAACTCCTGAATGGCCTTACCCATGCCTTGTTCAGTCAGCAGGGACAGCTGTACCTTCTAGACATACAGAAAGAATACAAAGATCAAATGCCAGATGAAAACAAGAGATTTCATACACTAAACATGCCGGTTTTAAGATGAGCACACCTGCTCTGCTGCCTCAAAGTACTGCTTGACAAGGTCCTCCACTCTCAACCCTTCGACAGCAGTAGGTTTGAAAAGCTTCCCATAGTCAATACTGCTCTCATCTAAAAAGCAAAATGAATTAAATCAGAGGGCTGAATGGTCAGTTTACTCTCTGAAGCAGAGCTACATAAAAAAAGCATGTTACACCACATTATGGGATTTATTCAGTGCTGAGTTAATGGTGTAGAGATTCACAGCAGCCAAACCTTTGATTTCCTTCTGCTCACGGCGTCTGACAAAGTGAATTATGTCTTTCGGGTTGGCCACACGATCCACAAACTTCTGGCTGAACCGTGAGGTATTGAATGCCTCAAAACCGCCACTGTAGTCCACCTGCAAAGAGAATTTCATATTTAGGTTTAAATTAAGCAGCAACATTAGGATATATGCACACAGTGTATCCATCTTACTCTCAGGCGAATAAGAGGTTTCTCAGGTGTAAGCCGACATCCAAGTCTTTCCCTTTCTGCTTCGTCCAGCATCTCTGTGACCTTTGCAAAACAATAGTCCTCCACCTTCTTTGTTACATGAGGTGTATCTGGTGTAAAGCAGTCCTGATGATCAGCCAGCACCACATCCTCAATGAAGAACTGACGCACAGTCTGCAGGGGGATCTCTTGCAATTTCATTTTACGACCTTTCACCCTCAACAGACCAATTTTCCTAGATACGAATAAACAGACAAACAGTGTTTTGAGAACTGACATTAAAATACATTCAGAATGTAATTCATTTAATGTGTGCATTCATACTTCTTTGTGGCTTCTCCAGGAGAAAGGGATGTAGCTACAGAGCTTCCAGGCTGTGACACATAGAAGAGCTGCTGTTCATTTAGGGTGGGTTTAATCAAACACTCATGTTCATGACCCCACACCACCAGGTCAAGGAAATCATCCAGGAACTGCTCAGGAATGTAGTTTGTGGGACCATGTTTACTCCTTGACAAAATACAAACACAGAAAAAGTTGTTGGTATTTTTACGTAATTAGGTGCTGCAGTAAGAAGATATTTATGAACAAGTTATACTAATACAAGATTTTTTTCAGGTCACAACTTCCCTCTCATATACACTGTTAGGTTTAATGTATGTGTTGTAGGTTGCCATTTAAAAAGCTAGAATGCTTCTATTTGCTCTCTATGTAACCCGCGCATATGAGTACGTGCACGACCTCGATAAGGGGAACAAGCAGCCTTGAGAAGAACAGATTATATTCAATGAAGGAAGCCACCTGGCTGGGACGAGACACCGACAACATCCTGGGAGAGCTGCACTCCCATCATATAACCACACATTGTATAACCATGCTTGCACAATTACACTTTGTAACCAGATATAGTAATTTCTCTTAGGTAATACAGCAACAAGCTTTATGAATATTCATGTGTGTAACCAATAAAAACAACCTGCAGGGGGAAAGCAAGTTGAAGTGGGTTGGAGACAACTGCTTCCCTCTTGCGAGTGAAAACTTGAGCTCTGTGTGACCTCGTTCCTGAGTGAGTTTCTGTTTATCCAGCAGTATCAGAGGTAAGACTCTGACATACACAACACCCTGTATTTTTACTTACACTTGGAGACAGACTTGTTTAGTAAATGAAATAAATGAATGCACCATTGTGTGTTTATTAATTTATTGAATTAATTAATTAACACATATAAATAATTCATGATAAGACATCATTATTTAACTGTATGACTAGTTAACTAAGATAGGAAATAAATTCAACAAATTAATAAATAAATTCAAAAGAAAATAATTACTTAAATGCGTCATTAATTAGTTAAAAACATAAAAACATGTTTTACTATTTCACTATTTATTTATTTTTATTTCATGGTTCCTGGATCATGAAGTCATTTAAACTATCACAACAACTCGTCAACAGACCCACACATCTGCTTGGTTACCCTGCACAGCAAATCAAGATGGCCCAATCCCAGATTATGGATTGATGCAGTGTCAATGTCAATAGGTGGCTATGTGGATTTAGAGTATCCAGGTATCCCAGAATACATTTCAAATTAAATCGCCAGTAGCATTGTTTACTTAATTATGTACTTTGTAAATTATTTATTATGTATTTCAAATTTTAATTAATATATTAATGACCTGTTTAACTGATTACATGATGAAGTATTTATTTATGTATTTATTTAATGCTGTTTGACACTTTCAGCACTCCATAGTTTGACACAGCTGCATCTCAAATGCTTTTAAATGATGTAGTTACCTGTTCTGATGGATGGTGAAGAGGTTAAACCAGCCATCTTGGTCTTCTTTCGGGCGAAGCATGGATACCTGTTTGTTGACAAACATCCTGTACAGGCGCTCATCTGGAATAGAACCTTGAGACATATTAATACAAAATTAAAATCAATCGTTGATTGATTGACAAATCTTAGTGAAACAACAAGATTATTTTAGGAATGGACACTACTGATCCATCTGGAAACATGAACCTACCAAGACCATATAAGGCAAGCTTGGTGATGCCTTTCTGTATTAAAATGGGACTGATCTCTATCTTCTCCACAGAGTGGGAGTGGCCAAAATGATTGACAAGTCCGGAAGCACTCAGCAGATCCAATGCACACAAGCCTTCAGCCTTGGAGAAAACATACAGAAATCCACATACTTGAATATTAGTGCATGGGTGTCACGGTCAGGTGTGTGGGAATGGAAAGAGAGGACCCAACTGCAGGACTCACAGATTTATTACACAAACAGGATGAACTGAACATGAAAGGTTGACCTTAACTACTGAACTAGACCGTAAACACACACGATGATGTGACAACAACAAGACAAAGAACTGAGGGAAACTGAGGGCTTAAATACACTGGATAATGATGATGAGTGGAAACAGGTGAGAACACAGCTGAACTAAATCTGATTAATGACAAAGAGGAAGTAGAACTTAACAGAATGCACACAGACAGAAGACTAACATAATAAAACAGGAAACACGCACGTGAAAACAAACAATGACAAAAGGTCCAGAACTGAAAACACTGGGTCAAAGGAACCCTGACAATGGGTGTTGTATCTGAATTCATAACTTCCTTTGTCACTAAAAGCAACTCACTCCAGTTGGGTCATCATGGTTCCCATGAATGCTGAACACAGGAATAGAGATGTTCAGGTTTTCATCCTGATAATTAACCCAGGGGAACCTACAAAATATCAACACACACATAACATTTATACATAACAAATAAAACAGTGTGTTATAGAAGTTTAGCACATGTTGGGATTAAATAATTTGAAGTGCCTCAATAATGCTATGCTTTTTTATTAATAAGGGTTATAAAGTTATATAGTATAGTATTAAGTGGACACGGCCCTGAAAATAAAGGCATTAGGCTACGTGTCTTTGGGGGGTTGAATGCTGCAGACTCACGCTTGCCTGGGAAAAGGTAGATAACAGGGGACCATCTTCTAGTGGAAAGGAATTTGGTTCCATCTACCAAATTCCTTGTATGTGTCTGCACATATACTTGGCCAATAAACACAATTCTGATTCTGAAAGTTACTGAGACACTGTTTTTAGACTAGAATGAGAGAGCTTCTATAATAAAACTATTGGGGGCACCACCATTTTGAGATCTGTGGCAACGTGTCATGCAGGACACATCACCCTTCTAGAAGTCACTGTGTAAGTGTGAAATGGTCTACTGAGCAGTGTTTTGTCTTCCATCGGATGCCTATAAGGAATCAAAAGAACTCGGTGAAGTGTTGATATTTAACACAGACATGTGACCGTTTACCATGTGACACTAACTTGTTTTTTGGACTTGTAATCCTGAAATACAGTTACAAACCTACTAAACATTCTTTAGATGAGTAAAAGAGTAAAGAAACCAGTATATATACTCTCTCAGAGAAAGTAACACACTTTCATAACAAGCTTCTTGCTGTGTAACCCTTGCATTCCCCCTGACTGCACACCACATGATTCAGATCATTATGTTGTTTAAAAACAAATCATATTGGACAAGATATGAAGGTGTATAAAAGTTTAAATAATTATCAGTATTATGTGTCAAGATGGGTAACAAACCCCAGTTACGGGCCTGGAATTGTAATCACTGGACCAAGTGGACCACAGTTATTGCTCAGGTGATTTTTATTGTATTTATATTATAATGATACTGACACATCTCTGTACATTATCTCTTACATCGTCAATGAGTCAGCATAGCTCATTTCTCATTAATATCAGTGATAATTTGTGTGTTAAGTGTATATGAGTGATTGGATGTGATCGCCACCACTTATCATGTCCAATATGGTGAACAGTTCTTGAGCGACCTGCACATGACATTACGTGCAAAACCTCTATAGGATGACACCAAGTGAAACTGACTGTGTTGTGTTGAAGTTGACTTTCTGGTCACTGAGGATTTCGAAGCGTACAGGCGAGTCTCCCATGCAGTACTTTCGCAGCATAGTGAGGCACTTGTGAAGGCACTGGCGTGAAGGTTTGTTGTCATGGAATAAATCGCCGCCAAGGAGGATGAAATCTACCTGTTAGCAAAGAAACAAGCAAAAAGAAAAGAAATGGATACTTGAGACATGCGGAGGTAATGGTCCATTCAGGTTCACTTACAACAAGCACGCACCTTATTTTGCTTGGCACATTGCAGGATTTCATCTAGTGTGTTGTATGTGTCATTTCCACGAATGGCATCCTTCTCAAGGTAACCAAGGTGAATATCTGTAGCAATCAGGATCTTGAAAGTATCCTCATCATCTCTAGAAAATGGAAACATATGTGTACATATTACATGGATATAAACATTACATTCAAGAACACGTTCAAGAGGAAAGACTTAAAAGACCATACGAGGCATTCTCTGAAGACATGATGATGTGTTTACAGCTGGCAGGGGCTCAGCAATAAGGCTTTTCTGCAAAAAATACAAACAATATAAACAATTCATATTTATTTAAAAATATATATATTGAGGAAACTTACGATATTAAGAAACTTAAGAAAATGAATCACAAACAATAACAATGAAAATAAGTGGATATCTGTAAAAACTTCAGAATCAAAAATAGCACTTTTTTAAGAGTTAGTGTCCCAAAAATATGCTAACGACACACTATGCATGATGAACCGCCGACCTAACTTATTATTATGTTAGTAAGACGGTAGCTACAGCTAACAGTAACACGTTATTGGAAAGACAGCAGGTTAGCTTTTGCTTGTGTTGGAAAGCGGTGGGTGAAATGTATTAATAGCATGACTACTACAAACCTATCATGTGTTCGTAAATTTGTTGGCTGTAGCCTACAGTTTAGATGCCGATACGGCCTAGGTAACGACACAGTTTGGAAAAATAACACGACCATCCCACTTACCTTCTCTAAAGTCTCTAAACTACCCAAGTTGCCATAAAATTCCCGGCAACTCTTGCAAACCCTTGCTCCACCCCTCAAGGGTGTCTGAGAGTTATTGTAGTTTCATTCCTAAACATCTCGATTCTTCAAAGCGGAAACTTCGCTGAGGAGAAACTACATTTCCGGTAAGCCCACCGTGTGCGCTTGTTTTATTGATATTGGCACTCCGGTCCACGTCTTTTATATGTCCTTAGTGTCTAACGAGTCATAATGTGAGTTAAACCATTCGTACCCTTCAGAAACCATGGATTGTGTCGTTTGTCAAAGTGGTGTTTTCTTTTGCACAGCCCATATTAGCACAAACAGCTGTACAAACTGTGCTTAGCTAGCAATCTGTCAGTCGTAATTAAAAAGCGATGTGCTGTAGTTCTACTCTCAGCTAGCATTACGTCATTTGCATTTCTTTAACGCATGCGAGACAGGCTGGAATGGTTGCATTTCAATGGAGACGCTGCCAAAAACACTCGCAGCTGATGCTACGCGGGAAACGGTAGTATTACCAGATTTGGGTGAATTTCAATTGAAAGAAAAATTAAAAGCAGGTTGCCACCGTTTATCTTGAGTTAGCTAGACTGCACAGGAAGCTGCCTAGCAGCAGTTGCTACAACTCAAACTAAACGATGTTGCGAACGTAATAGTGGGCTGAAGTTATTCTGTGTTTGACGTGAACTGGACGGAATGAATATAGTTTTTTTTCTCACAGTCATTTCACTTTCTGTACTCCATTTGTTGTTTTTTGGCCCTGTTCTATTCGCTCACTGTAAAAAATGTAGATGCCAGCAGTTATCTAAAGTCTAATATGGAAAACGCAGATAACTAAATAACATTTAGTCCTGTTTCCCTGCAGGAATCGTATCCACCACCACCACCAACCTGTGGACCGGTGCCTGACAGTCTGTCTCTGCCATCCTACAAAGACTACCCAGCTCACCGACCTTTTATCAACACACTTGCGCATCACAGACCTCGAACACACACTCATCAATCATATGTTCCATCATCACCCATCAAAGCCTTCCCTGAGACCAACAGTACTGGTACAATTAACTTGTGCATCTCTTTTGTTGCCTGTGTAGAGTTTCCATTCAGGCATTGTAGTGTTTCAGAGCTCCATGGTTACACATGCAACATGATGCTGCACTACTTGAAAGTCTCAGCTTCACCAAGATCTATTCATTTGTCCAATCATCCTTTCTTAGCTCCTGTCATGTTATCTTCTTTTTCCTTTTAGACCCCAAAGATATCTTGTTACAGCAGATATGTCACCATATGCAGACCATTCCTGTAGCTAACTTATATTTTTATGTCTGTGTAGTGATCTTATCTGCCTTGAGGAACCTACAAGAAAAGATCAGGAGGTTGGAGATGGAAAAAGGACATGCAGAGCAGAGTCTGCATGCACTGGGAAAAGATGCTTCACAAACACTTCTACAGAATGAAGATATTACACCGAGACTCTTAAATGATCAAAAAGACCCAGAAAGACAAAGAAGTGCCCAGTCCAACTGCAACCAAGGTGAGTATGTATAGATAGATAGATAGATAGATAGATAGATGGTGATAATAATTTAATTACCTTTTCATATACTTTTATTACTGTCTTGTTTCAAGCTATAGTCTTTTTTTGTTACCTACATGTCTTCTGCGTATCTTCTCTCTATTTCTAGTGCTGATCAACCACCTTGCTGCCGCAGAGTCTCGCTGTTTGAAGCTGGAGCGACAGCTGGATCACATGAGGAAGATGCTGCGCAATGCCAGAACAGAGAGGACCAACCTGCTTAAACAGCAGGTTAAATGTCATGTCCTGTAGCTTTTCATTTAAAATATACAGTGGTCCCTTGTCTATCGCGGTAGTTACGTTTTAAAAATAACAGGTGAAATCCACGAAGTAGTCAACGTTATTTTTTACAATTATTATAGATGTTTTAAGGCTGTAAAACCACTCACTGCACACTTTATACACTTTTCTAAGACGGGCATGAACATTTTCACACTTTGCTCTCTTGTTTAAACACTCTCAAAGTTCAAACTTTCATAGAAAAATAAGTCCAGTGTTATAGAATGAAACCAAAGTCACCCGCGGTTGCCTTTGACAGTGCAAAATGTTTCGTCGAAATTGTTGTTTGTTGGGGAGAAAACTTACAAACATCACCTCAGAGTCACACTGCTAGCGATAGAAAATTAATGTAAATTTGACAAGCTGAACGCATTCTGTACTGTACAGGAGACACAGTACAAGATTGGCTGTAGACCATTGTCAATAAATCAGGACGCAGAACACAGTGCACTGTAAAAAAAAAAAAAAAAAAAAAGCCGCAAAATTGCACAAAAAAAATCGAAACAGTGAGGCCGCGAAAGATGAAAGCTGAACCTCGTTATAGTGAGGGACCACTGTATTCATTTAAAAACTTGAAATCAGTAGTCAGTAGATCCATATTCTTCTTCTCTTGGCTCTTGACGGAGGCAGTCGCACTTTCTCCTTCTCCCTCTCCCTTATCTTTCCTGCTTGGTTTCTCATGTCCTTTGTATAGTCTCGCTTATTCTCTAACCCTAAGAGAGTCTCCCAGACTTGTTCTCTAAAAACCTAAAGAAGAATTATGGATTTGATCAACTGGTCCCTTAACGAAACTGACAACTCCTGGGCTTGGGAGAGCCTGATTGTCCTGCGGAGACATTTGCTGCTGGATACTCGATGGTCGGTTGTGTCGTGTGTCTGGCGACACACTTGATGGAGGACGTCGAACGACATCTACCAATTCGGAACCATGATAACAGAGTTCTGGCTGATTGGAGCTGGCTCGGACCTGGCTTATCGAAGAACAAGAAGCGGCTACAGCTGTTCAAAATTCCACAAGGCTGGCTGACATGATAGAGGATGGGCAGGGCTGTGAGTACTCAGACTGCTTTTGAACGCAATATGGATAAGATCTTGGAGAAGCTCATGGCTCTGCTATATGGATAACATCTTGAAGAAGAACAAATGGAATTGAGAGACCTGTTGATCAGTGACGGACATTAGACCAACTGTAAAATTGGATGGAGTTTGTTCGCACTAACCAAACTAACTAGACGCCCTACCTGAAGGAGATTAGGAATCTGGAGAACTGGTGCCAGAGGAACAGCCTCCTTCTAAATGTCAGTAAGACAAAGGAGTTGATAGTGGACTTCAGCACTAAGCAGGAGAGGAACTACCAGACCCCCGTCATCAACGAGTGCCCAGTGGAGAGAGTGGACAGCTTCAAATACCTCGGAGTTCACATCACGCAGGACCTGTCATGGTCCTGTCACATCAACACCGTGGTGAAAAAGGCCTGTCAGCGTCTCTACCACCTCAGATGCTTGAGAGACTTCCGACTGCCCCCCAAGGTGCTCAGGAACTTTTACTCCTGCACCATAGAGAGCATCCTGACGGGAAACATCTTAACCTGGTTCGGGAACAGCACCATGCAGGACAGACGAGCTCTACAGAGGGTTGTGCGTTCAGCTGAGCGCACCATCCGCTCAGAGCTCCCTGACCTGCACTCAATCTACAGCAGGCGGTGCTGGACCAAGGCCAGGAAGATCGTGAAGGACCTCAGCCATCCCAACAACGGACTGTTCTCTCTGTTGAGGTCAGGAAAGCAATTCCGCTCCCTGAAGACCAACACAGAGAGACTGAGGAGGAGCTTCTTCCTGCAGGCGATACGGTCTCTCAATCACACCACCACACAGTACTGACCCACACATATAGTTCTTACACACACACTGGACATTCTGGACATTGTTTTCACTTCATCACTTAAACCACTTTAAGCATATTTGCACTGCACAAGACACTATATAATGTGGATTGCACAACACTGGACATTATATTCCTCCAGTTAATACTTGTACAGCTGCTGTTATTGTGTGTATATATATATTTATATTTATATTTCTTCATACATTCTTATATATTTCTATACGGTGTATTTTGTTGTACAGTTATTTTATTTTCAACTTTAATTTATATATTTTATCTTATTCTTTCCCAGTTAAATTTACCCTTCATTCTAATTTGTGTTGTACAGTTATCTCATTCTTAACTTAATTTTTATATTTTTATTTTATTCCTTCCTGGTTAAATTTACCCTTTTTAATTTTCATATTTATTTCCTATCTTATTCATAGCCTTTTCTTTTTTTCTTTAGGTCACGAGCAGTTGTCTAAGCATTTCACTGCATATCGTACTGTGTATGACTGTGTATGTGACAAATAAAAATTTGAATTTGAATTTGAATTTGAATTTGAAACTACCCTCTTCACCTCATGCGCCCCCCTGGCACCAGCTGGATGCTCAAGGCAAAAGCTGACGGGAATAACAATTCTCCTTTAGATAATAAGACTGTGTTGTGACTTTCTCCCTCCTCATTCAAGGCCACCCACGTTGACTGAAGATTGTTGATCTCCCTGTTGGAGCTCAGTCTGGGGGGAGTTATTTTTTCTCCTTGTCTTTCCTCATGTTGTGCATTTTCCATTGTTATACCTCTCTGACCTGTCTTCCCCATGTGATGTTGTAATGTATGTATGGTCGGAAGGGTAAGATGGCGCTGGCGAAGGTCGGCAGCCTTAACCCAACAAATTTCCCACATGTGGGACTAATAAAGGTTATCTTATCTTATTAATTGTTATCTTCCTTTCAGGACATCCTACAGAAAGCCAAATCAGCTGAGTGGCAGTCTGACACAGCATCACAGTATGCTCAGTTTGACAAGCTGGAGAGACTTGAGCAGGAGTATCTCAGACTGACACGTACACAGAACATTTCCGAGGTAAATATACAGACTTGTTGACGTAGTGTCAGGTACACTGAAATTATCTACTGAACAACCCATGCTCTTCTGTCATAAGGAAGAGAATATTGCCATTAAACATCATAAAATCCATGGCAGTGGCATCAGGTTTCCCCAGATTACCCACAGTTTGTTTTTCTTCAAGCATGGTTTGATAAATCAAAAGTATGAGTATCAAACTGTAGCTGCCTCCACCAGTGTGTGAATGTGAGAGTGAATGAATAGTGGCATTGTAAAGCGCTTTGGGTGCCTTGAAAAGCGCTATATAAATGCAATCCATCATCAGACTGCTGTCCTGGGGGCTGTAAATGTCCCACTAAAGGGTCTGATTTTGGCCCACAGTTAGCTTTGCAAATTGAGAAAATTGCAGTGAAGCAGTGCATAATTTGTTGGCTATTTCACTGTACTACTTACTTAAATATAGATGAAGCAAGTGGTTCACAAAACATTTAATCACTAAAATAGGTTGTTTTCTCATGTCAGAAATAGGACTTTAAAGCATCTCAAGCTGTTCATCACCTGGTTGTGTCTTTTCTAAGATTACTGAACAACAGTTTTAGTGTAATTTTCAGTTGAATTTCCCACAGCTGATATTAAAGAAAACAAATAAATGTTCACAAGAGTTTACAAGAAGTCTTTAAACAGACCAGAACAAGACAAAAAGAATACTGGTTCTTAGGGGGAGCTCAGAATTTAAAATCCTGTATGTTGTCATGGACCTGGATTAATCTGCACATTAAGAAGCTAAGAATTATTTTCAGGTTTGTTCTTTATTTGTCAGTATTTTCTATTTTTACTGGACTTAAAAGTGGTAACAAGTAAAAGTTAGTGTTTTGATATATTCATCGTATGATGGGTTTGTTTGTCTTCAGATGAAGATCCTTGAGTTGGAGATGAAACTACAGGAAGAGGAGTACCAAAGAAAGCTCATCCAAGACAAGGCCAACCAAGTAATGAGACATGAAATTTAATTTTCATCCTTGCTCTCTCTGTTACTCACTTTACATACTTTCTTCTTTCCAATGCTCAGCTACAGACGGGGTTGGAGGCCAGTAGGATCCTGCTGCAGTCTGTGTCACCGTGCCGATCCGCCAAGAAGTCCAAAGAGAAGAAGTCCAATACAAAGGTTAAGACCTTCACATGCTCAGCTCATGGTTTTACTTCTGTGTGGGACTGCTAAGGTGTCTTCCTTTATAAGTAGATGGAAGAAGAGACAGTTTTGCTCACAAGTGTAGATTTTATTAAAAAGGTTAAACATGTTCATCAGGGAAACCAGATAAAAACATCAATCCAAATTCCATCTTCCCTAGTTTTATTTCCATTTCCTTTCCAGAAATCATCGCAGCAATATTCCCACACAGAGCCACATTATAGACTGAGCCTGAGAGATGTACCCTTTGTTGCTGGAACGGTATAAAAAGAAATGCCCGTGTGATGGAATACAATGGTCTGCCATATTTAACATGCACTTCCCTTACGCTGACTCGCTTTCTTTCTCTCTGATGTTTAGTCAGTAGGCTGCAGCCACTCGGTCAGAGCCAACGTCCAGTCAGTTTTGTCTCTCCTGAAGCGACACCAGCCCCACCTCTGCAACAGCCGCGTCCTCTCACGCAACACAAACGGCTCCGGCACAGACGGCCACCCGCATTCAGAGAGTTCCTCTTCTTCCTCTTCGGCTAGCGGGGAGGAATTATCGGAGCTGCTGCAAGCCCTGCATGAGGAGCTGCGACTCATGAGCTTGTGAGCAGTATTTCATTTGATCTTGACATAAGGCAAGTCACAGTCAAAGATTATCAAAAGTACTTTGGGGGTTTTTTTCAGTGTGTTTCTGCGTGTGTGTTGCAGGGAGCATGATGAGTTAATGAGGCAGGTGGAGGATTGTGTGTTTGAACAGGAAAGAAAGGAACTTCGGAGAGTGCAGGAGAGGCTGTTGTTGAAAATGGAGAGGAAAGGAGAGCAGATCAGTAAGCTGTACAAGCACAAGTCGCAGGTGTGTTTTCACATATGCAGTCACTAGTTTTCTTTCTTGTTATTTATTTTTTATTATTATTATAATTTGTTAAAACTTGTGTCTCTTATCTTTTCCTGTCTCTCTACCAGATAAAAAAGTTAAGAAAAGAAGCCAATTGCAGGCAGAGCAATGGGAATGAGGTGAGGGTGTCTACCACAGTGTCCACCAGAGGTCACTCTGCGGCAGCAGTCAAAGCTAGACCAGGAGACAGAAGCAAGATGAATCTGAGGCTCCTGAGGGACATGAAGGCTCTGCAGACCTCATTACGGACCTGACACTTGCCCACACTTTAGGTCACTCTTGTTGGTGCTATTTACCTCCCCTCAGCAATTACTTCAACTTCAAAACAAACACTGGCTGAAAAACACTAGATGAACACGAAGAACCAGCCTGTGTTTACCAAGCGTCTGTTTGATGAGCAGGTTTAAGAGCATATGACCTGAAATTCTTTAATATGTTTTTACTAGAATATTTGAAAAGACTGGTATGAGTCTGATTTAAGATGTCACTGATGATCAACACTAACTGACTTGTTTAAAAGCTTTGTTGTTTTTTCTTAATAATTTCTCATATTACTGTCTGACAATATGTTGAGAATATTTTAAAGAAAACTGGGCTTTAAATGGTACTTGAATTATTATTTACAAGTACTATTAAAGAGACAGTGTCTTGGTTCACGAAGCATTTTACCCCCAACATTTTCCTCTTATCTTATTCTTATTGAAGTCTCTCTACATCTGTTTTATATCCTGCAATTTGTGTATGTAAAAGTTACACTTTTATTTTCTATGCAGTTTTAAAGTCCATGATCATTTCTAGAAATGGCCCAAATGCGAGGGGATTTATTTTTACAATCAGGAGTAAACTGGATCTTAGTGAAGACACGTTTATGTTTTTATGTTTGTGGAGTATTGGTCCAGTACATGGTTTTGGTTGTTGAGATTTTTTTGGGGGGGTGGGGCCTGGATACTGAAAATTTCCTCAAACCCTCATGTGCTTGAGGTGCTCCTCTTCCAAAGACTTGTCCTTCCTGCGTTTGATGCTGGTGTCCGACTTCAGTGAAATCACAACATCCATCGAATAAATTCTCCATTCCTGATTACTTTTTCCCAAAATTGTGTGAATCATTATACCATTGCATTAAAAGACCATTTAAATGTCTGTTTCTGTTTCCCTTTTTTTAATCCAAAGTAAATTCTGTTATAATTTCCTGCATTATCAGCGATGTAAATAACAGCACCCTCTAGTTGTTATTGATTAAAATGGTCCAAATACAAAGAATTGTTTATCTGCACACATATACAAATATATGAATCAAAATTACGTAGATGTGACAATAAGAACACATGTTTTAACCCTCCTAAAATGGGTAAAAAAAAAAAAAATAGAAAGAAATTTGGCTGCTACAATTGTAACTCACGCTCAGTTATGAGTTACAGTGGTTTTTGAGTCCCTGTTATTAAAGTGTTATTTATAAGAGGCTGTATGTCACCCAGACCCCAGGGGTGGTTGTTAGCACCAGGCTGGACTGGACAACTCCTTTGTGGAGATGAGACTGGGAAGTCTCTAAACAGGCTGGATTTTCTTGTTGGTTATTTTATGAGAGAAGAGACTGGGTGTGGTGAGAGAGCGGTGTGACGATAATCCTGAAGGGGAAAGCTGCTGGTGGACAAACTGAGCCAAACTGCACAGAGGCATGGTATGCTGCTTTTCATGGTATGCTATCTTTTATTATCTTAGTTTCTCAGCTGGCCTGATTTGTTTGTTGTATTCCCGACAGTATGGATTTATTAATGCCTGTTTGAAATCTATGGTAGTGGAAAAGTTTGGCGAGGAGGCATGGGTCAAGCTCAGGTAAAAGAAAAATTTCCCTTTGAGAGAGTTGAATTTTTTAAAATCTGTTTGCTTTATTAATAAATTTTTACAGCAGAAACACATTTCTGTTACATTCTTAAAACATATCAGGAAATAAACATATTGTCTTCCCAAAATCATCATCATCATCATACACAGGGATGAAGCTGGAGTCCAGGACACCTTCCTGACACATGAAGTCTACGAAGATGAAATCACTTTGCACTTAGTGGCAGAGGCCTGCAAGCTTTTAGGTGTCTTTCCATTCACGAGTTGTTTCAATATATGAAATTGAAAATTCCAGTCATACATGTTTTTATTTATTTATTTACTTTCAGGAGTAAAACCAGAGGTAGTCTTGAGGCAGTTCGGAGAGTATTTCTTTGAGTTTTGCAAACGCTCCGGCTACCATCACATGCTGCGGACTTTAGGAGGAAATCTGTCTGAATTCACGGAGAATTTGGATGCACTTCACAGCTACCTGTCGCTCTCCTATAAGGTACTTGCTTTCACATCTGTCTCCACCCCTCCTCTTTTTTTATGGAGATATATTTTATTATTCCCTGCTTGATTCTTGCAGGAGATGAATGCACCTTCTTTTCGAGTGGAAAGGAACCCTGATGGAACCATGCTTCTCCATTATTATTCTGACCGCAGAGGACTTTGTCACATTGTTCCTGGTTTATTTGAAACATTTCCTTTAGAAATAACAATTTTGAGCTACATTATTCTCATTCTTAATATGGAGTATTTGGATCTATATACCAAGTGTTCTCTTTTGTAGGTATTATTGGTGCTGTTGCTAAGGATTTTTTCAACAGTGAGATAACAATGGAGATTGTTAACCAGCTAGAGGAACTGGAGAGAACTGGAAAGAAGGAGCACGTGGTTTTCCTAGTTAGCAGTAAAACCGATGCTTCCTCAAAGGCCCAGATCCTTCATTCTTTGACTGATGAACCTAATGCCACCGTCGGGATCAAAAAGGTTAGATTTTAGAAGTGGTAAATTAAATAACAATTTTATTTTATTGGAATTCTAACTCCTTTCTGTTTATGCAAACACTCCGATCATGAAAAGAAAACAAAGATCAGTTTCGCCATGCCCAGGAGTCACTGGCAGACATCAAAGGAGTTGGTTCACATTGGAAAAGGTACAGTTAACATAAAGTGTGGAGCAATGGGCTGTGCCCAACGACTGCTATCAGACTGGAGATAACATATATTTACAACATTTATTTTGCTTTACAGGCAAATCATTGAAGAATTTTGAACCTGTGTATCCCATGAAGCTCAAAATTGACCTGCAGACCTTCTGCCATGCTTTCCCTTTCCATGTAGTCTTTGACGAGCAGGTAAAATTTACAGAAATATATATATAGTTTAGATTAGCAATGAACAGTCTCTGCAGAAACCAACTCAAGAGTCATAAATAATTAGGTCATATAATATTAACGGTGAAAACCTAATGGTGGGTGGTGTGCGGTACAGCTGGTGGTGCATCAGGCTGGAGTGAATCTCCAAAGGACTGTCCCTGGGCTGCAGGTTATGAATATCCATTTAGATGAGTACTTCAGCATTGTGCATCCTGAGGTGACTTTCACGATCTCCAGCATCCGGAAGTTCATCAACAGCCACTTTGTCATGCAGACTCGCAGGGAAATGATGCCTGAGGCATGGAAAGACCGGCCTATGCTTCAGCTCAGAGGTAAAAAGAAAGAAACATTTTCTTTTTCTTATGTGTGTATTTTTTTCCATCTTCTGTTATTTGTCTTCAGGTCAGATGATCTGGATGCCTTCTCTGCGCTTCATGTTATATCAAGCCTCTCCTTTGCTGAGAAGCCTTCAGGAGCTGGAGGAAATGCACATGCACATTTCTGACATTGCACCCCATGATGTCACCCGGGACCTTATCCTACTCAATCACCAGCGACTGGCTGAAATGGAGCTATCCAGTCAGCTGGAAAGGAAGAAGGAAGAGCTCCGCATCCTGTCCCAGCACCTTGAGGAAGAGAAGAGAAAGACAGAGAACTTGCTGTATGCCATGCTGCCTAAGCATGTAGCCAACCAGCTGAAAGAGGGCAAAAAAGTAGAAGCAGGTTAATAGATAGTTAAAAGATATAAATACTGGATAATTTGTTTGGGCCTATCTGATGTGGCTGCATCTTAATTTGTGTGTATGTGTCCTACAGGAGAATTCAAAGAATGCACCATATTGTTCAGTGATGTAGTGACGTTTACCAATATCTGTGCCATGTGTGAACCCATTCAAATCGTTCATATGCTTAACTCCATGTACCTGCAATTTGACCGACTCACCACTGTGCACAATGTCTACAAGGTAAATATGAATGGTGTAACCTGTTTTTTTGCATGTACATTTCACTGGAAAAGAAAAGAACCATTCATGCATTTCCATAAAGCTTTTGGTTACGGGTTGGTTTTTTTCCCATCATGTCATCTGTTTGAACCTGACAGAGTATTTTTCTGTTTTTACCAGGTTGAGACCATAGGGGATGCCTACATGGTGGTAGGTGGGGTTCCTATACCTGTCTCCAGCCATGCTGAGAGGGTGGCCAACTTTGCTCTGGGCATGATTATGGCTGCCAAGGCAGTTATTAACCCCATAACTGGAGGACCCATTCAGGTGCAAGGAAGTTTATAGAGCACTTCTTAAGTAAACGGTTGTGAAATGGAAGTGATTTTACTCAATTATTGCGCTACACCATTACGGTAGCTCTGCTGTAAGCAGCAGTGACAAAAACACACTTTCGAGTGGAAGGAGTCTTCTTTCACTCCCCCAAATGCACCTGTGCCAGAGTTTGAATCCAAATATACACATGTAACACCATCTGTGTGATGTTTTGTATTTCTGTAGATCCGTGTGGGTCTCCACAGTGGTCCTGTATTGGCAGGTGTAGTTGGGGAAAAGATGCCACGCTACTGTCTTTTCGGAGACACTGTCAACACTGCCTCTCGTATGGAGAGTCACGGCCTCCCCAACAAGATCCATTTGAGCCCAACTGTATACCAGTGAGGAGACACATAATATTGCACAAGAAAACCTGCATCCATACACACTTTCATGTGCTATGAAACCTGTGTTATCATCAGAATGATTACTGCCTTTATTTCTAAGTCTTGCGTTCATATATTTCAGGGCTTTAAAGAACAAATGCTTTGTCATCCAGAAACGAGGAGAGATAGAGGTGAAGGGAAAGGGGAGTATGACCACTTACTTTCTTGAAAGGAACACCGGAGTGAGCGAGCAGCAGATTATGGGTCTCTGTGACCTGGAGGCCACAGATGGAGAGGAGAGCAGCCAGGGAAGCTACCAGCCAGGTCTGTATAGACCAAATGTAGTGATTTGTTGTGTGTCTTTGAAATTATAACTGATGGTTGTTTGACATTTCTGTCTGTACATTTCCTCCATCTAAAGCACAAGTGCACACTGCAATAGATGCACAGCCTTAGTATCACATCCTCTACAGAGAAAATAACAAAATCAATATGATAAGAGGGGCACCTCAATTTCAACTGTATATAGAAACAGTCTTGGAGCAAATGTGACCACATAAATTCCTCTAGATTGAATAAAGTATTCTAATTCTGACTGTGTTTTTGTCCTCTTTTACAGGTTTTGAAACAAAGCACAAAGATGAGCCTTTCTTGATCCCAATGAATTACAAAGACAGTCCAAGTGAATCTCTGCCATCATCAAATCTGTCTGAGATTCAAATCCGCCCAATTCTCAAGCCCTCCGACTCAGAAAGCTATGGAAGCCTCGACACTGAAAACCAATCAGAGGATGGAGCTCCTGACCAGTTACAAGCTACTGCTAAATTTGGCCAAACAGAATACACAGAGAAAACCATAGAGGAATTATACAGTGATAGCCATGTGGACATGCAGGAGCAAAACTTGATGAGTGATTCTTTGGAAACTAATATCGAAAGAAAACATAGCCAAACCCAGTTCTGTGTAGTTCTCTGAGCTGCTAATACCATGCATAATAGTTTACAGGCTGTAAATGGTTTATCAGCAAGAGTGGGTGTAATGATGAGCATGAACCCTTGCAGCTGACACCAACTACTGACAAAATAACTTTGCTGCAGAGATTATGTTCTGTACTTCATCAGTTAGAGTGATTCGCTGCAAAGTACAAGGTTTTCTGTAGATGTGTCATTTATTGGATGTTGCAGATCAAATGTTGAAGTTGCAGGTGAAGTTCAAGTAATGATTATATGCTTTGGTTGTAGCTCATGCGTCTTATATTAGAAGTTTTAATTGTGTCTGCCCTGCACAGTGACAGTGGCACAGTAAGCAAAATGTTTTCATGTTATTGAGAAATGATTATCTATCTATGGAATAATAAAACAGTCTCCTTTAAACATGACTTTCATACCATTTATATTTAATATAAATAATCCAAACACTGGATTCTTTTAAGAAGACTTTTATACATGAAAGCAGAGATTGTGATTTGGTTTTGAGAAAACAAAATACATGCTCAGGAACAGCAGGTCATCTTCAGGAGGTCCATTGACCATCTTCTTCAGTTTACATTGTGAAAAGAAACTAAGATGAATAAATAAATAAAACATCGCTCATGAGGTCTGAGTCAGTGACCACAGCTGTCCGTAAAAGGGTTGTCACCTGTAGGTGTGTGTGTCACTCTCAAGCAACACCCCGGGTCAGGTGAAGAGACCAGATATCTGATCCTCGCTCCGGAGGGCTCTGTGCTTCATCACTGTTGACCATGGTCACATGAAAACAACACCTGTAACCAG